>NC_030684.2:13657368-13853887 GCF_000004195.4 Xenopus tropicalis
ACCCTCCTGACCCGCAATACCATAACCCACATCCCACCCTAACCCACATGACATTAACCCACTCCTGACCCATAATACCCTAACCCACATCCCACTGTAACCCACAAACACTAACCCACTCCTGTCCCGCAATACCCTAACCCACATCCCACTGTAACCCACAAACACTAACCCACTCCTGTCCCGCAATACCATAACCCACATCCCACTGTAACCCACAAACACTAACCCACTCCTGTCCCGCAATACCATAACCCACATCCCACTGTAACCCACAAGACATTACCCACTCCTGTCCCGCAATACCATAACCCACATCCCACTGTAACCCACAAGACATTAACCCACTCCTGTCCCGCAATACCATAACCCACATCCCACTGTAACCCACAAACATTAACCCACTCCTGTCCCGCAATACCATAACCCATATCCCACTGTAACCCACAAACATTAACCACTCCTGACCCCAAATATTATAACCCACATCCCACCCTAAACCCACAAGACATAACCCAACTCCTGCAGTTGTAGAAAGATTCATGATATCCGTGATGAAGAGAAACATGGAGGGCTGCCATCGGGACCACGATGTTAAAGATGTTTGTGGGGGCCCCAAGGATGGTTAATTAGGCCCCCTATTATATGCCCCCGGACCCTCCCCCGATGGGCTGGCCTCGTTTGTTTGATGTTTCAGTGCTCGTCCTAAGGAGAGAATTGTTCAGTGTTATCCCTATGGAGTAGGTGAGTAATAAATAATTCTGGCAATTTGTTCCTTTACTGTGACCATGATCCCGCAATTTCCATAACCCACATCCCACTGCTAACCCCAAACACTAACCACTCCTGTCCCACAATACCCTAAACCCACATCCCACTGTAACCCACAAAACACTAACAACACTCCTGTCCCGCAATACCTATAACCCACATTCCCCACTGTAACCCACAAACACAAACCGCACTCCTTACCCGCAATAATAACCCACATACCTAACCCACATCCCACCCTAACCCACAAACATTAACCCACTCCTGACCGCAATACCATAACCCACATCCCACCCTAACCCACAAACATTAACCCACTCCTGACCCGCAATACCATAACCCACATCCCACCATAACCCACAAACACTAACCCACTCCTGACCCGCAATACCATAACCCACATCCCACCCTCACCCACAAACACTAGCCCACTCCTGACCCGCAATACCATTACCCACATCCCACCCTCACCCACAAACACTAACCCACTCCTGACCCGCAATACCATAACCCACATCCCACCCTCACCCACAAACACTAACCCACTCCTTACCCGCAATACCATAACCCACATCCCACCCTAACCCACAAACATTAACCCACTCCTTACTCGCAATACCATAACCCACATCCCACCCTAACCCACAAGACGATAACTTACATGTGCAGTTGTTAGAAGATGCTGTCTATGAAGATTCTCATTCATCCAGGTCATGATATACAGTATCTAGTAGAATTAAGTCTAAAACAACTGGACTTTTCTGAGTTTTTCTTGAAAACGTTTCACCACTCATCCGAGTGGCTTCTTCAGTTCAAATGACTGGTAGGGAATTCCCCGGTATTTAAACTCTTGATGGTAGTAGAGTCACAGACATCCAATCACAATGGTTCCATTGAACTTGTTCAGTTAGGTGTTAGCTGAAACTGACAGGTGTAAGAAGGTATGATCCAATCACAATGGTACCAAGATTCTCATTGATGAAGGTGTTAATCCTTCAAAGTACATGACTGGAAGTGTGAACTGTTGTGAAACTGCCGGGGTAAGGATGTCAACGCGCCATTGTATGTTGGTGACAAGCGGTGTCTCAGGCCCCCTCCTCTGTTCAGGGATGGTTTTTCCAGGTTGGCATAAATGGCCTCTTTCACACCTCTTTCAAACCATCTGTCCTCTCGGTCCAAAATATGCACGTTACTGTCCTCAAAAGAGTGACCTTTTTTCTTTGAGGTGTAGATAGACCGCTGAGTCTTGTCCTGAGGAGTTTGCCCGCCTATGTTGGGCCATTCTCTTACAGAGAGGTTGTTTTGTCTCCCCAATGTATAAGTCTGAGCACTCTTCACTACACTGGACAGCATAGACCACATTACTTTTCATGTGCTTGGGTGTTGGGTCTTTCGGGTGCACCAGCTTCTGTCTCAGGGTGTTGCTGGGTTTGAAAAACACAGGAATGCGATGTTTGTTGAAAATTCTCCTAAGTTTTTCTGATGTTCCAGCAACATATGGAATGACTATGTTGTTTCGCCTGCTGTGTTCCTCCCTTCTGTTTGTAGGTCTGGTCTTTCTGTTGGTCTTTGATTTGGTTTTGATGAAGGCCCAGTCTGGGTACCCACAAGTTTTCAGAGCTCCTTTTAGATGTTTATATTCTTTCTCCTTGGCCTCTGCATTGGATGCCACAGTTTCAGCCCGATGATGTAGAGTCCTAATTACACCCAGTTTATGTTCCAAAGGGTGGTGGGAATCAAACAGCAAGTACTGGTCTGTGTGGGTGGTGATTCCCACCACCCTTTGGAACATAAACTGGGTGTAATTAGGACTCTACATCATCGGGCTGAAACTGTGGCATCCAATGCAGAGGCCAAGGAGAAAGAATATAAACATCTAAAAGGAGCTCTGAAAACTTGTGGGTACCCAGACTGGGCCTTCATCAAAACCAAATCAAAGACCAACAGAAAGACCAGACCTACAAACAGAAGGGAGGAACACAGCAGGCGAAACAACATAGTCATTCCATATGTTGCTGGAACATCAGAAAAACTTAGGAGAATTTTCAACAAACATCGCATTCCTGTGTTTTTCAAACCCAGCAACACCCTGAGACAGAAGCTGGTGCACCCGAAAGACCCAACACCCAAGCACATGAAAAGTAATGTGGTCTATGCTGTCCAGTGTAGTGAAGAGTGCTCAGACTTATACATTGGGGAGACAAAACAACCTCTCTGTAAGAGAATGGCCCAACATAGGCGGGCAAACTCCTCAGGACAAGACTCAGCGGTCTATCTACACCTCAAAGAAAAAGGTCACTCTTTTGAGGACAGTAACGTGCATATTTTGGACCGAGAGGACAGATGGTTTGAAAGAGGTGTGAAAGAGGCCATTTATGCCAACCTGGAAAAACCATCCCTGAACAGAGGAGGGGGCCTGAGACACCGCTTGTCACCAACATACAATGGCGCGTTGACATCCTTACCCCGGCAGTTTCACAACAGTTCACACTTCCAGTCATGTACTTTGAAGGATTAACACCTTCATCAATGAGAATCTTGGTACCATTGTGATTGGATCATACCTTCTTACACCTGTCAGTTTCAGCTAACACCTAACTGAACAAGTTCAATGGAACCATTGTGATTGGATGTCTGTGACTCTACTACCATCAAGAGTTTAAATACCGGGGAATTCCCTACCAGTCATTTGAACTGAAGAAGCCACTCGGATGAGTGGTGAAACGTTTTCAAGAAAAACTCAGAAAAGTCCAGTTGTTTTAGACTTAATTCTACTAGATATTAGAAGATGCTGTTTCCCTGATGAAGAGAACATGGAGGGCTGCCATCGGGACCACGATGTTAAAGATGTTTGTGGGGGCCCAAGGATGGTAATTAGGCCCCCTATTTATGCCCCCGACCCTCCCCCGATGGCTGCCTCGTTGTTCTCGTTTCAGTGCCTCGTTCCTAAGGAGAGATTGTTCAGTGTTATCCATGGAGTAGGTGAGTATATAATAATTCTGCAATTTGTTCCTTGTTACTCTTTGCATTTATATGCATGTTTTATATCACGTTCCCTTTTGCTGCTAATTTAAAGGCCAACTACAACTGTCTAATAATAACATGTTCTCCCCTCTCAGATGTTTGTCTCTCCTGTAGATTTAGCCCAGTTTAGTGAGCTCTGCCCTAATCCAATCTTAGTCTTTATTCTTGGTGGCTTTAGTTATAGAATGATATTGTATGTAGGAAAGCAGGAGAATATTGTAGGAATGGGAACAGTAAATGATTACAGTCTGTGCATCACATGAACTATAATGAGAATGAGCAGTTCCCCTACCTCTGTGCAGGTGTTGGGCGATATTCCTCTGCACCCCCCTTTCACCCCGGAGCTCGGCAATGAAAGGGTGCGTGAGGAGCTGCCTTGCAGATGGTCTCCTGCCTGGGTCTCTCTGCAGGCACTCGCTGATGAAGAAGCGGAACTCGTCACTCCTGGAAAAAAAAACGGTGGTAAAATGATAATTGTTTGTGTTACATTTCCCAGAGTTCACAGTGTGACGACTCCCTGATCCTGCCGCTCTGTACCCAACCCAATCACAGCACAGGCAGCAATAGGGGGTGAGCCCCTTCCCTTCTAAGGGTTCCACTGCTCTGCCTGAAATGGGGGGCTATTGCACTTACTTATGAACCCTGAATTATAAGGGTACATTTACCTGTGACCAAATTACTGTCTCTCTGGTTTTGCCTATATCTTAGCCCGGCTTGTATTGGCTGCCAGATACCGGCCCCAAGAGCTCAAGCTCAGCACGAGAGTCTGCGTTTGCGCATAGAGCTACACATATTACGCATCACCTTCACCCTTATTTCAGCCCGGACTGGGATACAAAATAGGCCCTGGCATTTCATATCCACAGAGGCCAAAACAGCCCCCCCAGCCCAATAAATAGCCACTGCCTATGGCATCTCACAGCATTTACCTGCCCTCACTTATTTCCCATTTATCCCTTCCCCATCCTTACTTTATGTCATATCCCAATGTCCCCCTCACCATAAAGTCTACCTTGCCCATTTCTCCACCTTTCCTGACTCATTCACACACCTTCTTACACGCTTTCCATTTCCCCACCCTCCCCACCTAACTGCCTATTCCATTTCCCCACCCTCCCCACCTAACTGCCTATTCCATTTCCCCACCCTCCCCACCTAACTGCCTATTCCATTTCCCCAGCACCCTCCCCACCTAACTGCCTATTCTACCCTCTTGCTGCCTTTTGCTATTCTAGTGAAAGGGACTCACCAATTGCCCCTTGATGATAATGATGGAATGGGACCGGTTGTTATTCTCTGGATCAGCTTCTGCTTGGGAAGTCTTCTGAATGCTGGGATGGAAAGATACAACACATAAACATGATGACTGATGAATACAACATTTGGGGGCGATTTGCTTAAATTGGCATATTTAAGCTTTTTTGAATCCTGTAAATTCTCTAACTCAATTGTGTGTGTATTTTTTTTTCTCAACCGGCATGTTTGCAAAATTGAATTGGGAATCGGGAAATAAGTTATTACCAAACCTTGCATATTTAAATAGCTTAAAAATGGGAAATATTATTTCCTCATTGACCTACAAATGTACTTGCCAGGTTTTAGTTACCAGTTCTTTAAATTTCTGTTTTAAACTCTTATTAAATGGGTACATTTTCAGGTTTGAAAAGTCAAATTCCAGTTTCTTTGCCTCAAAAAATTGTGTATTATTGAAACACAGGAAATTCAAATGTTAGTTAATCGGCCCCTTTGTTTTTAATATTTACTCTATAATAGTAATATTTATGTTACGGCGTGACACATAAATGCCCCCTGCCCATTCTACTAACAGTTCTACATGCAGTACAGTACACACACACACACACACACACACACACTCTAGGGTTTACTTACGGAGATGTCCTTCCGCCATTTGAATGGCTGCAATCCCTAGTGACCAGATGTCAGCCTGGATATTACAATATGGGGGAAAAGACGAGTATTAGAGAAGATTATACACAGAGTACATGAAAATAATTGCAGTTGCAGATGATTTGGATACTTCTGATACCTATCCACCCACACCCTGATAGTGATTCTATTTGGCTTGCACAATAACAAATCCATTAGAAGCCTATAATCCAGTAGTGAATTGCTGTGACTTTTATGTCTAGAAAATGTCCCCAAATACCCCAAACTGAGAGTCTGGAGTGTTACATGGAGTGTGACATCCCCATAAAGCATAAGCAGTCTAATGGAGTTGGTTTCTATTATTCTTGTGTCCTGCACTTAAAATGCATTTCACTCTCTCATTTCAGATTCTCGTATCACAGAAACCACATTACGGCTCTGGATTCTCTGTTATGAGAGGGGTAAGTAAAGCGAGTGGAACATTTACACGCAGTTCACCCTGTGTAAGTGACATAGTTTAAAGCTTAATATATAAAACTCGCCCACGTTCTATTCCTTTCTATGGGATTTTTAGAAGTGTATTTATCAAATGGTGAGTTCTAACTTTCATTCATTGATAAATTGGCTTCTAAAAATCCCATAGGAATGAATAGAAAGTGAGTTTTTCTGTGTAATCTCACATTTTGCTAAATATGCCCCTAACTCTAAGCTAAAAAGAGAGAGAAGACATGACAATACCTTATGGTCATATTCGCCGCTGTTTTGGGCAAAATGAGCCAGTACTTCCGGAGCCATGTATGCCATGGTCCCCGAAGTGCTGGCGCTCCTTCCTCCGATGGTCGCAAAGCAAAACTCGCCTAAAATTGTATGACAAAAGCAGGAATGTTAATGTTTAGTTAGAAATACAAGCCAGCAGTAAACACCACGGAGAAAAAAATATCCTTGTGTCGCTTACCGATCTTCACTTCTCCGGATGAGGAGATGACAATGTGTTCGGGCTTGATGTCATGATGGATTATATTCTTCTCTTCCAGATGGTTAAGGCCCTGAGAAATCAAGAAAGCAAAAGTAAGTATATAAATATTTTGTACTCTTTGATTAATTAGAAATATGAGAATAGCAGGAAGGAGTTTAACAGGTGACCTACCGTTATCACACTCTTGCAAATATAGGCGATCCATCTTTCGCCTAAGGTCCTTTTGGTGGCAATTAGCTCTTCTACAGTCGCACCGGTACAAAGCTCTGTAGCAATCTAGAAGATAAAGAAAGAATATTTGGCCAACTATTTTAGTTACCTACAATTTTATTGGGAACCCGAGGAAAAGGCTTTGTGGCTTTAAGTCTTGGGGGGACTGCAGTATCAGCTAAATCTGACTCTTTCTTACCAAACTGGATCATGTATGGATCCAAAATGCTAGCTTGTGTATTAGATCAGTTACAATTGGCATGTTTGCTGCATAAATGTGTAACCTCTCTGAATCAACACTTCCTTACCCATAGTCCTCCATGTTTTGATGAGGCCTTATGATAAAAGGCCCCATAGAAGTCGACGATGTTTTGGTGGCCAGATACAATTTGCAGGATTTCGACTTCTTTCTTGATCTCCTGTTGCTTCTAGTTTCAAACAAAAGAAACAAGGTAAATAAAATGGATACAATAACAGTTTCAAACACCCCAACCTAACTTGTCGTTATGAAAAATGACAGCTTTGTAATATCCCTACTTGAGTATTGTATAATATGACCGAGACCCCTTGTGTTCTTTTATATCAAACTGCATTTGTTATTTTACTGTTACATAGTTATTAGGGGCCAGGGTATTTCACTGACTGTATTTGGTTAGCAAGTTCTCTTTCTACTGATAACTATAATGTAGGTATAACAAAATACTAATTAGTATCTAATTAGAGTAATCATGAAGACACATTACCTTCTGATGTTTAATTATTATAATGGCCACTTCCAGTTGTTTTCTTTGGTGCCATCCCTGTTACAAAAGTAGGGAAAGAAGCTCAGTGATCATTACTAACGGAACGCTATGGGAAAGCAAAAAGCTATACAGTAGCATGTAAATATGGAAAGAACAAAGCTGTAGAGAGCACAACCAATGGACAGAATTACCCAAAAGCATGACACAAAATGCCTCATTTTAACACTGAATAAAATATCTTACAATGTAGACGACTCCGTTGGGGTCCTGCCCGATTGGCTCCCCTAGTTTCAAATACCTCCCGGGCTCCTGAAAAATAACATTGTATTTGAAAATGTGATAATCAAACTAATATTATTCAGCTGGACAAATAACCTTTGTAACATGAGAGAAGCACAGAAGGTATAGGAGGAACTTGTGAAACAGGGTGGAAGGCTTTGGGCTGGAAAATGGAAGCCAAACTGTGAATGTTGTGGCAAAATACAGCTTTACAGCTACTTACTGGGTATTTCTCCGAGAGTGGGGTGATGTTATCCTCCTGAGGAAGAGAAAAAAAAAGGGTTTAATCAGAGCAACTCATTTTGCGCAACTGCTAACATTATATTTTGTAGAACAAGGAAAGGATTCATTCATTCTTAAAGTAAATCCCCAGCTAACGGAGAACCCTCTGTATGAAAAAATCCTCTGATTGCAGGACTATGTATAGTGAAGCCTGGATCTTGGCTTTAGTCTGCATGTTCTAGAAGGGCAAAGAGAGATGTGGAAGGTCTGAGAGGCTGTAACGGAGGCAAAAAGTGGTGACCAACTGCCCCACTGAGCACTTGTGCATTTAACATTCAGGTAAGAGTGGAATGGGGCCTACATAAGAGTTTGTATGATGTGGTGGGATTGGGGGCCTGCACGGGGCCCGAATAGGTTTAAAATGGTTTAATGATATATTGAGAGAAAAGTATTAAATTCAGCTCAAACCTCCTTAATCTCCTCCACCTTCTTCTCACTCAGTTTCGTTGCTGAGCTCTCCGTTTGGCCGGTGTCAGTGCCAGTTTCCATCGGTGACTCCTGGGAAATATAAATACAGTTTGGCAACATTAGTAAGTACAGAGCCCCAGTGGCTCCCTGCTCCCTTACTTGTGCATTTGATTGGTGGCTGCAAACTCTGCAGAACCTAACCCCCCCAATGTTAGTGTTAGTCAGAGGGGCTTAAATTGCCAACTCAAAGTGGCTTTTTTTGTTTGGTATTTAATTCATTGCTGCTTACCTCAATGGTCTCTAGCTGAGGTTCCTCACAGCTTTCCAAGGGTTCCTAGTTAAAGAAGAAAACATCATTGTATAAGATCAACTCAATTCAGTAGAGAATATGATCAAATAAATCTGTTCAATTACTTTAATTATATAATGAATTATGATCAGTGTCTTTTTCTTCTCATTGGTTATTACCTTGTAGCTGCTCGCCTCAGCTGGTTCTTCACAATCCTGGATAAAAGACAGAAAAATGCAAGTACATTTAATAAATGGTATCAGTTTAAGCAATAACTGCACCATTTTTTGCTCAACCACAACTTGAGGCTGTAAATGAGCCCGACAGAGTGGTGCTTATTTACTTGTATAGGGGGAATGGCAGATGTGGTGGATTCTCGGCCTGAGATTAAACTCAGGCTGAATATCTTCCCCCTGTACCCCAAAAAGCTTATTGCTGTGCCTGCACCTGGAGCCATTGTGTTGGCTGGAGCTATACTCAGGAGTTTCCCACCAAAATCCACTCTGTTTGCCTAAACCCAAGGCAGCGCAATGGCTCGGGGCGCCGGCACATCAAGTATTTAGGGACATGGGGTCGGATTCCCAGCCTGTGTTAACAAATTGCTCCCCCAAAGTGAATCTAAAATGTCTTTCTCTATTGTGACCCTATTATTTTTTCTTACCTGGCAGATGTCCGGTTCCAGGATTTCTGGAGTCTCCTTAATAAAGAAAAGGTAAGAGAAAGATGTTTCACGTTGTAATAAAGAAGCTAATATACAGTCTTGCATAAAATACAGGGGGATTTTTATTTGCCCCTACTCTCCCCTCCCTGGCAGTAGCCTATGAGTTACATTGTATGAGTGGATGTAATCATAGCAGCCAATCATAGTTTTTTCATTTTCTAATTTATACAAGATAGAAGGCCGCTAAGTAACAGATGCTGACTGGTTGGTATGGGCAACTGCATTTGGGCAAGTTAGCCTCAGTTAAACTATGTTAGTAGATAAGGTTCCCTGTTAGGTAAATGTGATTATTATCCTTTACAGATATTGTTCATGAACCCTGTAGCTGAAATAAAAACACATTGGGACCCCTGCAAACTTTTTGGCCCCCGTACCTCACAGGTGTTGATTGGAGGGTCTCCACTCTCTTCCAAGGGTTCCTGGTTAAGAAGGAAAACCTCAGATCAGCAGAGAAGATGATAAAAATGCATCTTTTTCATTCATGTGTTATTTTCTGCTTACCTGTGAGTGGCAGGGGCCGGTGTCGGGGCTCTTCTGCCCAGTCACGTCTTCCTCCTGTTTAAAACAGAAAAATATTGTAAAACAAATTTTTATGGCTAAAAGCAAAGTGTGTAAAAGTGTTATTTGATATAAATATGTGAGAAATAGAAGGAGTATGTTGCTGTGTAACACAGGGCATAATAAGGAGGTGGGACAGACTCACCAACGCTGAAGTCAACAAATTGCCTCCCCAAAGTGAATCTGCATTTGATATTCTTTTAAAATATCTTTTTCTATTGTTAATATATGTTAATAAATGAACTGTACCCACAATTAAAGAAGAAATGCAACACCCAAACATCTACATTTGCATTACCCATAAATCAGAGCTACGTAGTGGGGTGGATGGTTGTTACATTTGGTTCTGGCCTTTCTGTTAAGAAACAACTAACATTTAGGCATGGGTGGAATGGGGCCTATATAGGAGTTTGGGAGATGTAGGGCCCCAAATAGGTTTAAAAAGCTATAATGTTATATTGAGGGCAAAATGATCATTCAAAATACAATTCATTGCTGCTTACCTCAAAGGTCTCTAGCTGAGGTTCCTCACAGCTTTCCAAGGGTTCCTAGTCAAACAAGAAAACATCATTGTATAAGATCAACTCAATTCAGTAGAGAATATAATCAAATAAATCAATTTTATTACTTTAATTATATAATGAATTATGATCAGTGTCTTTTTTCTCTCATTGGTTATTACCTTGTAGCTGCTCGCCTCAGCTGGTTCTTCACAATCCTGGTTAAAAGACAGTAAAATGCAAGTACATTTAATAAATGGTATCAGTTTGTGCATTATAGCTTTTCCCAAGCAAAAGTTTGGGAAGTCGTCGGTGCCTAACAAATTGCCCCCCCAAAGTGAATCTAAAATTTATTTCTCTATTGTGACCCTATTATTTTTCCTTACCTGACAGCTCTCCGTGTCGACGATTTCTGGAGTCTCCTGATTAAAAAAGGTAAGAGAAAGATGTTGCACGTTGTAATTTCCATTTTAAAAAAGCTAATATACAGTCTTGCATAAAATATGGGGTTATTTTTTATTTGCCCCTACTCTCCCCTCCCCGGCAGTAGCCTATGAGTTACATTGTATGAGGGTATGTAATCATAGCAGCCAATCATATTTTTTTTATTTTATAATTTATACAAGATAGAAAACCGCTAAGTAACAGATGCTGACTGGTTGGTATGGGCAACTGCATTTGGGCAAGTTAGCCTCAGTTACACTATGTTAGTAGATAAGGTTCCCTGTTAGGTAAATATGAATATTATCCTTTACAGATATTATTCATGAACCCTGTAGCTCAAATAAAAACACATTGGGACCCCTGCAAACATTTAGGCCCCCGTACCTCGCAGGTGTTGATTCGAGGGTCCTCCTGCTCTTCCAAGGGTTCCTGGTTAAGAAAGAAAACCTCAGATCAGCAGAGAAGATGATAAAAATGCATCTTTTTCATTCATGTGTTATTTTCTGCTTACCTGTGAGTGGCAGGGGCTGGTGTCAGGGCTCTCCTGCCCAATCACTTCTTCATCCTGTTTAAGACAGAAATAAAGATTGTAAAAATATTTCTCAAGGCTGAAAGTCAAGCAAAGTGTGGGAAAGTGTTATTTGATATAAATATATGAGAAATAGAAGGTGTATGTTGCTGTGTAACACAGGGCATAATAAGGAGGTGGGACAGACTCACCAACGCTGGTTGTCGGTACCTAACAAATTGCCCCCCCAAAGTGAATCTAAAATGTCTTTCTCTGTTGTGACCCTATTATTTTTTCTTACCTGACAGATCTTCATGTCCAGGATTTCTGGAGTCTCCTGATTAAAAAAAGGTAAGAGAAAGATGTTGCACAGTGTTATTTCTGTTTTAAAGAAGCTAATATACAGTCTTACATAAAATATAGGGTGATTTTTATTTGCCCCTACTCTCCCCTCCCCGGCAGTAGCCTATGAGTTACAATGTATGAGGGTATGTAATCATAGCAGCCAATCATGTTTTTTTCATTTTCTAATTTATACAAGATAGAAGACCGCTAAGTAACAGATGCTGACTGGTTGGTATGGGCAACTGCATTTGGGCAAGTTAGCCTCAGTTACACTATGTTAGTAGATAAGGTTCCCTGTTAGGTAAATATGAATATTATCCTTTACAGATATTATTCATGAACCCTGTAGCTCAAATAAAAACACATTGGGACCCCTGCAAACATTTAGGCCCCCGTACCTCGCAGGTGTTGATTGGAGGGTCCTCCTGCTCTTCCAAGGGTTCCTGGTTAAGAAAGAAAACCTCAGATCAGCAGAGAAAATGATAAAAATGCATCTTTTTCATTCATTAATCTTGCAACAAAATGCTTTTCAGAAAATATAATTAAGGCTATGATAAAAAAATGCACTGAAACCTTTAGCTCAAACCGTATTAAAGGCTTTAGGGTAATTACACACGGGATGTTTTGTCACTTGTGATAAATCTTGGCTACCGTGGGTGACAAACCAGCCCTTGTGCCCCTCCCGCTGGCTAATGTGCAAATTGCGGGTGGGAAACACGTGGCACAGCTACTTTCCCAAATAGCCCAACGTTTTCTCAAGGGGCAACTTCAGGCTACTTGGCAAAGTAACCGCGCCGTGTGTGTTTTCCCACCAGCGATTTGCACTTTAGCCGGTGGGAGGGGAGATTAAGTCGCCTGCAGTAAAGCGAGTTTTATCCCGGGCGACTATTCTCCTGGTGTATCATTAGTTTGAGTATTTATTTCCCTTTCAAAGAGTTCAGGCTGGCAGGTGTTAGTGCCATATTCCTGAGGTATCTGGGGGAGTTAATATATATTAATAAATGAACTGTACCCACAATTAAAGAAGAAATGCAACACCCAAACATCTACATTTGCATTACCCATAAATCAGAGCTACGTAGTGGGGTGGATGGTTGTTACATTTGGCTCTGGCCTTTCTGTTAAGAAACAACTAACATTTAGGCATGGGTGGAATGGGGCCTATATAGGAGTTTGGGAGATGTAGGGGCCCAAATAGGTTTAAAAAGTTATAATATTATATTGAGGGCAAAATGATCATTCAAAATACAATTCATTGCTGCTTACCTCAAAGGTCTCTAGCTGAGGTTCCTCACAGCTTTCCAAGGGCTCCTAGTTAAACAAGAAAACATCATTGTATAAGATCAACTCAATTCAGTAGAGAATATGATCAAATAAATCAATTTTATTACTTTAATTAAATAATGAATTATGATCAGTGTCTTTGGTTATTACCTTGTAGCTGCTCGCCTCAGCTGGTTCTTCACAATCCTGGTTAAAAGACAGTAAAATGCAAGTACATTTAATAAATGGTATCAGTTTGTGCATTATAGCTTTTCCCAAACAAATTGCCCCCCCAAAGTAAATCTAAAATGTTTTTCTCTATTGTGACCCTATTATTTTTCCTTACCTGACAGATGTCCGTTGTCAGGATTTCTGGAGTCTCCTAATTAAAAAAGGTAAGAGAAAGATGTTGCACACTGTTATTTCTGTTTTAAAGCAGCTAATATACAGTCTTGCATAAAATATAGGGTGATTTTTATTTGCCCCTACTCTCCCCTTCCTGGCAGTAGCCTATGAGTTACATTGTATGAGTGGATGTAATCATAGCAGCCAATCATGTTTTTTTCATTTTCTAATTTATACAAGATAGAAGTCCGCTAAGTAACAGAAGCTGACTGGTTGGTATGGGCAACTGCATTTGGGCAAGTTAGCCTCAGTTACACTATGTTAGTAGATAAGGTTCCCTGTTAGGTAAATATGAATATTATCCTTTACAGATATTATTCATGAACCCTGTAGCTCAAATAAAAACACATTGGGACTCCTTCAAACTTTTTGCCCCCGTACCTCACAGGTGTTGATGGGAGGGTCCTCCTGCTCTTCCAAGGGTTCCTGGTTAAGAAAGAAAACCTCAGATCAGCAGAGAAGATGATAAAAATGCATCTTTTTCATTCATGTGTTATTTTCTGCTTACCTGTGAGTGGCAGGGGCCGGTGTCGGGGCTCTCCTGCCCAGTCACTTCTTCATCCTGTTTAAGACAGAAATAAAGATTGTAAAAATATTTCTCAAGGCTGAAAGTAAAGCAAAGTTTGGGAAAGTGTTATTTGATATAAATATATGAGAAATAGAAGGTGTATGTTGCTGTGTAACACAGGGCATAATAAGGAGGTGGGACAGACTCACCAACGCTGAAGTCGTCGGTACCTAACAAATTGCCTCCCCCAAAGTGAATCTAAAATGTCTTTCTCTGTTGTGACCCTATTATTTTTCCTTACCTGACAGATCTTCATGTCCAGGATTTCTGGAGTCTCCTGATTAAAGAAAAGGTAAGAGAAAAATGTGCTCGTTGTAATAAAGAAGCTAATATACAGTCTTGTATAAAATATAGGGTGATTTTCATTTGCCCCAACTCTCCTCCCCTCTCTTACGCTTACCCGGCAGTTCTCTATCGCCGGCTTCAAGTCTGGCTCTGTATTCTCCTCCTAAGAGAAATAAAGTTACCTGATCAGTTTACTATAACTCTGTAGTTTAGTATCTAAAAAAGACCCGGTACAATACAAATTCACTAAACTACCAAAAACCAAACCATTTCATGTATATTTTTTACTACTTACTTGGCAGGTGTTTTTGCCAGGGATTTCTGGTTGTTCCTGGTAAAGAGATAAAAGTCAAGTTATCAAATTAACTGAGCTTTTTAGAAAGAAGTTAAAATCAGTTATATGTAATATTCAGGGACAGGTGTTTTAATTTTGAATTATTTATTACTCATGTGGCAAACGGCGTTGCCAGGTCCAAATGATGGTACCAGCTTAAACCTGGCGCACTTTTTGCCAGTCAAAAAAAGTCATATAAAGTTTTATACGTTTATGGTTTTTAAAAAGAAAATCTCGAATTTTCAGAGAAAGTACTCTAAATTATCTTAAAGTTTTCAAGACAAAATAAAAACAAAACGTAAAGAATTGCAAGCTTTTCTCAGGAAACCTTAGTACAGGTATTCGACCCCTTATCCGGAAACCCATTATCCAGACATTTCCGAATTACGGAAAGGCCATCTCCCATAGACACCATTTTAATTGAATAATTCACATTTTTAAAAATCATTTCCTTTTTCTCTGTAATAATAAAACAGTACCTGTACTTGATCCCAACTAAGATATAATTACCCCTTATTGGGGGCAGAACAGCCCTATTGGGTTTATTTAATGGTTAAATGATTCCCTTTTCTCTGTAATAATAAAACAGTACCTGTACTTGATCCCAGCTAAGATATAATTACCCCTTATTGGGGCAGAACAGCCCTATTGGGTTTATTTAATGGTTAAATAATTCCCTTTTCTCTGTAATAATAAAACAGTACCTGTACTTGATCCCAACTAAGATATAATTACCCTTTATTGGGGGCAAAACAATTCTATTGGGTTTAATTACTGTTTAAATAATGTTTTAGCCGACTTTAGGTATGAGATCCGAATTACGGAAAGACCTCTTATCCGGAAAACCCTAGGTCCTGAGCATTCTGGATAATGGGTCCCTAACCTGTAAATGGGTCCCTGTGTACATAGTGCAGCCTCATCAAGGTTATTGTGCATAGAAATCTATAGGCAAGGAAATAACACGGCTTTGATAACACAAGTAGGTAGGAAAATGGTGTTTAGGAAATGATGTTGCCCAGTTCTTACCATGGCAGATTCTGGGGTTGGATCATCTGCCCGCTTTCGTTTCCTCTGTAATGAAGAAAAAAAGTTTTATCAGAGAAAATAAAAGCACAAATAGGAAAACTATAATGCAATAAATGGAGGAGTGAGTATTCAGTGACACATGAAGTTTCCCACAGAATGAAATATGTCCTGTTACAGCAGAAAGAGATGAAGCCCTTACCTTGCCGAAGCAAGAGAAACAGCACTTCAGCCGCTTGAACATGTTGTTTCTATGAAGACAAAATGAAAAACATCACTTTAGCATTTCCCAATACAGGTATGATTTCCTTTTTATCTGTACAGGTATCGGACCCCATATCCGGAAACCCATTATCCATAAAGCTCTGAATTACGGAAATCCCTTCTCCCATAGACTCTATTTTAGTCAAATAATTCAGAATTTTAAAACTGATTTCCCTTTTCTCTGTAATAATAAAACAGTACCTTTACTTGGTCCCAACTAAGATATAATTACCCCTTATTGGGGCAGAACAGCCCTATTGGGTTTATTCAATTTTTAAATGATTTTTAGCAGACTTATGGTATGGAGATCCAAATTACAGAAGGATCCCTTATCCGGACTACCCCATGTCCTGAGCATTCTGGATAACAGGTCCTATACCTGTACTGTGTTCTATGTACAGTTAATTTTTGATGCGGGGGAGACTTGCTGTAGGAGAAATCATAAACTGGATTTGCTACATTACCTCTCATATGATGCTCCAGAGAAAAAACAGATGGAACGGGGGGGGGGCCGGCCGGCCGGCCCAGGGCCGGGGAACCCTAAGGGGCCCCCTCAATAGGTTCTGGCTCTCCTCTAGGCTCGTTCACTAAGGGTGGAAAATGTGAATTGAGGAGAAGCCAGAAAAAAAAAACTATCCAAAAAAACTGGATAAGCACCGTCGCAGAGTCGCTCACTGCAGCAATCTGTATAGAGACGGGAATAAAAAGGGCAAGTCAGCTTCACGGATAATGCATTTACCCTTTTAAGGTGCAACATTGGGTCAGGGGCCCCATTCAAAGTGTTCCCCCCAAATCTCACGCTTACTGACACTCAGTATTCTGTAATAGGGAAACGTATTGGTATTTATTGCCTTACATTCAGTTACACATTAAGGCTGGTACATAAGGGCAGGGCAGATACCCGGGGGCAGAGGGGCAAAACTCTTAGCAGCCTGTCAGTACTGCCCAACCCTGGGTCTGTGTCTCCCAACCAGCGCTGGGAGTAAAGGCGCCTGCAAAGCCCATTTTAGGGGACAATTCTCCAAATTCACTAAAATCGTTGACAGGAGCAACATCCCCTAGTCTGGGGGGGGGGAGTCACCCAACTATTGCCCCTCTTTTTAGCTAAAATAAGGGTTTTTAGGCAAAAAATCTATCAGAGGAGATGCACGCTTACCTCTCACTGCAATGGCAACCAACGGACTGTACCAACTGTCACTTTCCTAGAGTGAAGGCAGCTCCCATCACATTGACATCACATTGACATCACATTGACATCACAATTTCTTTGCTCCACTGTGTAAATAGTGGAGCAAAGGTGATGCACGCTTACCTCTCACTACCATGGCAACCATGGACTGTACCAACTGTCACTTTCATTACAGTAATGATGCATCTTTGTTATTTGATTATGACAAGAAGCTTGAAATTTGATACTTGAACCTTTCCTAGTGGGAAGGCAGCTCTCATCCCAGTGACATCACATGACAGGCGCTGCTGTTAAAGGGGAAGTGTACCCTTTTGACGAGTGAGCTTTTTATGGGCTTTGTTTGCCCTTAGATGGGCAGTACATACATAGCTTATTGTGTACCCAGAGCATTGCCTTGTACGTGTGGCCCCTGCCATGTACCCTATTGCCCCCCACAGCCTAGCCTAACTGACTTGCAGGTGTATTGGGTGCATGTGCATGTCTCTTTACATGTGACTGTGGCTCACGAGTAAGAAAGGTTGGGGCTCCTTTCTGATAGTTGTACACCGCTGCTATTTCCTGAACATGTGCGATTCTTTCAGAGATAAATGAATGATCCTTTCCAGTTTTACTCCGCTTCTCCTGTGTGTATTCCCTGATCCCCTCCCTGGTCTCAGTGGGCAGTAGTATTAGGACTGGATCACTGAGGACCTGGAATTAGAGAAATATATATTTTCTGGATGGTTTTATGGCAGCGATGGATTGGACAATGTTTAATGAGTTTTAATTTGTTTTCATTTAAAATCAAATAAAGACTATGGAAGCACCTTCCCGGTATACTAGGGGCACATTATAATGAAATCTGGCCCTGGCTATACAACTCTGCCTTTGGTTTACATACTAACAAATGTACATGTATCTGGCTGTACCAGGCAGAACACCTGCACCTCTGACCTTGTGTCTTATATAAGGTATGGGGTGCGGATCTGCATTTTACATTAGTGTAATATAGCCAATGGCACCCCAGCACATACATTTTAGAGGGTGCAGTGGGAGTCAAATTGCTAGTTTGGAGCACCCAATGTTTTCACCTTATCCCATGGCAGAAGTGCCCCTGTATAAGGAACAGAACCAGTGGCTAAATCAGGGGTGGGCAAACTGCGGCCCGCGGGCCACATCCGTCCCGTTGGTCTTTTTAATCTGGCCCGTTGGTCTTTTTAATCTTGCCTGCCGACTCTCGCGCGAGACTTGGACTAACGCTGGCCCAGCCCGTCTGTCAACCCCCCGGCCCATCTTTTGGCAAGATATACATCCATGATGGGAAAGGTGCAAATCACTTGGTGCAAAAAAATTAAATAAAAACAAATTCAACAGTAAAGTTATTGCCACCATTCAAACATTAGCTTTAATGATTAGATAAAAAGGAAGATGAAGGAACCTGATTGGTTGCTCATTTTTTTAGTGATTCGGATCCTGTTAGGCTGACCCAGAAATCAAAAATATCAATTCCTGAGACCAGTCATTGCCAGAGTAGCCATTTACAGACTGTATGTAGAGGGAAAGTCTGGTAAATCTTACATCAATAATGATAATAAACAATTATAATACATATATTGCGTGAAGGTAAAGTCATTATGACACAATGCGTTTTTGAATCTAACGCAACCTGAGAGAATTGTAGTTTAAACACATGTGGGTAGCGCCGTCAAGCTGTAATAGAAAAAACTACAATTCCCAGAAGACACCTGGCGGGAGGGCCGGCTGACTCAAGTATTGCCCTAGCTGATTGGATGCTTCAATGGTTCTGTATTGACCTGGGTGCGTGATTGGTTAAGCTTGCGGAGGCGGGTTGTTTGGATGGTGCAGTTGAGAGGAAGGCATCTGGCGGTAGGGGACCCGCGTAGTACCTTGTAACAGAGCTCGTAAGGTGGGGTACAGGTACGTACAGTGTGACATCTGGGGGGCAGGGGTTATATACATTTATGCACAGCTATAGCGCCATTGGATAGGTCTGTATGCTAAATAATATGCCATACCCCGCACTTGACCCCCTAACCAATCGTAGCTCTTATTTGGCACCCCCAGAGCTTTTATTGTGCTTTTTTTGTTCCCCACTTTATGTGGCTCATGGATTTAAAGGTTGGGGACCCCTGATATAGAGAGTAATATTCTGAAACAATTTTCAATTGGTCTTCAATTTTTATTAATTATTTAAGTTTCTGTTCAGCAGCTTTCCAGCTTGGAGTTTCAGAAGTTACTTGGTTGCTAGGATCCAAATTACCTTAGCAACCAGGGTGTGGTTTGAATGAAAGACTGATATATGAATAGGAGAGGGGCTGAATGGAAAGATACGTAATATAAAGTATAAATAACAAATAAACTGTAGCCTCACAGAGCAATAGTAGCAGCTGTTGAGAGGCCATTACAAATTATCAAGCAGAAAATGAGGCTGGCCTGTCCTATAAACTGATGCTACAGGTCTGATTATTACATTCTGTTTCTAATTGCACTGGTTTCAGAACTGCAATGTTATGTGAATCCGAATGAATTACTAATCAGCTTTATACTGTTGCATTTATATTCTATATATACAGTATATTGTCCGTTGGTCCCTAAGCTCCGTAACTGAGAGCGGCACAGAGCAAGTGCAGGGAATCGGCAGAAAAGAAAATGGGGGGCAGCTGGGGGCATCTTTGAAGGCACAGATCATACCTGCTAAAGGGCTGTGGTTGCCTTGGGCCGGTACAGAAGCCCAAAACATAACCCTAAAACATTGCTAGCCTATTGCTTTAGTTAAGCTTTAGTTCTCCTTGAGCATCCCATAAGCCATGATAGGTCCCTTATATGTATCCATGGCAAAAAATTTCTATATAGACAATTGTGCCCCACCCCCTGAAGCTGCTGCCCTCAGCACTGGCCCCCAGGGGGTTATACAGAAAATAACCGCTGTATTCACTGATTATCCAGAAAGCTCCGAATTATAGGAAGGCCGTCTCGCATAAACCCCTTTATAAGTAAATTAAATTTTCCAAAAAAATAATTACTCTGTATTAATAAAACAGTACCTTGTAATTGGTTCTTACTAAGATATAATAAATCCTATATAAACAATCCTTTTACGTTTATTTAATGTTTAAATGATTTTTAAATATTATGGAGAACCAGATTACAGAAAGACCCCTAATCTGGAAAACCCCAGGTCCCGAGCATTCTGGATAACAGATTCCATCCCTTTAATAGGCTGCTCTCAATGCAAAATTGTGATCCTAAAGTTGGAGCTGCTTGTATGATTTTATCTATATGGTTTTGTTATTTACAGGTCTCCTTCCCTTCAAGATACCACCATGAGCTCCAGCCACACCCAGAAGAACCGAGGGGACTCCACTCCGCTGCCTCCAATCAACGAGCGCCTGGCTTTCCTGCGGCCGTCCAGAGAGCTGTTAGAGTATTACCGCAAGAAGATCGCTGAGTTTGATGAGGAACACGAGGATCTGGTAAAGCAACTGGAGCAATACAAAGCTACCTTTGAGGAGCAGGTCAGTATGCGCCCTTGCTAAGAGCAATACTGCTGATAACTATTATTATCCTTTATATAGCGCTGGTGTATTCGACTACACTGTACAGAGATCACTAAGTACATTGTTTCATCAGTCCCGGTGGAGCTTACAATTCACATTCACTGTGGTCACTTTTACCAGGAGTTTACAGAACCCTGTATGGTTTTGCAGTGTGGGAGGAACCTGGGGTTCCTAGAGGATACCCACGCAAGCATATAGTGCCCTGGCTGGAATTGAACCTAGGAGCTCAGTTCTGCAAGGCAGCATTGTATGTTTTCCTGCAAATGGTTTGTGTGGTTCTCCAGTTTCTCTTTGCCATATGCCACGCATCACCCTAGCTCCGCTAACTGCTCTTCCTGAATCCCCTTGATAGACTTTGTCTATATAGTGTGTATGTGTGTATGTATATATATATATATATATATATATATATATAATATACATATACATATACACATACACATACACATACACACACACACACACACACACACACACATACACATACATGACTTTTTTCAATAACACTTATTGCACTAAGCCCCTGTGTGTGTGATACTCCTTCTATACATTTTTACATTTAACCTGCACCCAGGGCATTTGAACTGGTGTAGGGTTTGCTCCTCTCTACTATGTATATATAGAATACAGAGTATAAAGGTGGCCATACACGGGCCGACTATAGCTGCCGATATCGGTCCCTTGGACCGATTCGGCAGCTAATCGGCCCGTGTATGGGGAGAGCAGAGCGGCCTGGCCGACCGATATCTGGCCTGAAATTGGCCAGATCTCGATCGGCCAGGTTAGAAAATCTGGTCGGATCGGGGACCGCATCGGCTCGTTGATGCGGTCCCCGATCCGACAGCCCCATTGCCGCCCACATAATCCGATCGTCTGGCCCCAGGGCCAAACGATCGTATTATTATTTTTTTTACCTAAATGGTCCCCGATATCGCCCACCCGTAGGTGGGGATATCGGGGGAAGATCCGCTCGCTTGGCGACATCGCCAAGCGAGCGGATCTGCTCGTGTATGGCCACCTTTAGTCCACTGGCTGAATTGCCTCTGCTAAAGCACACGTAGAGACAATTATCAAAAAAAAAAAATCTGCATTGTCTATTTTAGTAGCCGTGACTAGTAGCTGCTACTAGTAGCTCAGTGTGTCTTCCCCCTTATTACTGGTCAAGCCAGCGGACTAATACTCTGTATACAATACATACATACATACGTAATAAATATATATGTATACATATATAGTTTTGCCTCGATTAATCTCCGTTGTCGTAGGCGACTAATCTCCCCGCTATGCTATCCCACTGGCTAGAATGTAAAGAGCCGGTGGGATGGCATACGCAGCGCCGCAATTTGCTGAAGTCTCCTAAAGTTTCCTCTCAAGGCAACATTGGCGACTTTGACATATCGCTGCACCCCGTATGCCATTCTAGCCAGTGGGATGGCATTGCGGGGAGATTAGTCGCCTGTGACAACGAAGATTAAAAATCTCCCCGTGTGTCACTGCCTTAAAAGTCAGTGGAAGGCAACGGACAGTTTTGGGTGGAAGAAGAAATAAGTGTTATTGAAAAAAGTCATGTAGGTTTGTATATATATATATATATATATATATATGTGTGTGTGTATGTATATATATTTATATATATATATATACATACACACATACACACTATATAGACAAAGTCTATCAAGGGGATTCAGGAAGAGCAGTTAGCGGAGCTAGGGTGATGTGTGGCATGTGGCCATCAGCCTTCAAGAGATGGAACATGAAAGCTCAGAGATAAGGTTGTTGAACAGCGACAGACAAACACCCCTTCCTACCTGTATCTTATACTGGGGAATGGCAAGTGCCATACTGAGTGCACATGGAGAGGTGACAGGGGGACAGTGGCATCGACTCAACTTGAAGTCCCTCTACTTCTCAGAAGCTGTGCCCCCCCACTATGGAAAGCAGAGGAACCTCAAGCTGCAGAA
Source organism: Xenopus tropicalis (assembly GCF_000004195.4). Lineage (NCBI taxonomy): Eukaryota > Metazoa > Chordata > Amphibia > Anura > Pipidae > Xenopus > Xenopus tropicalis. The sequence continues at coordinate 13,680,166 of NC_030684.2, forward strand.
TCCATCACTTCACAGTGGAACAAGGAAAGGGAGGGGTTGGGCCATATTGTGAGCCTAAGGGGGGGGTAAAGTCCCTGTGAGCAGAAACAGAATATCATGGTTTCCTTTCAGTCTGTGGAATCAGGTATGGCAGTTTAGATGTTTTAATGCACCTTTTTCACATAAGCCCAACTGAATGAACATCAAACATGTAGGATATTTTCCCTTTAAATGAGCCCTCCAGTGTCACAGGCAGTTTGTCACTTTAATGGATTGGGTTACCTGTAAGGAGATAATTCCCGAGTTCTTTGCCATGCATTGGCATTTAGCTCAGTTCATATGTTCTATAGAGCTGTGACTGGGGCACTACTGGCCATACCTTGAAGCTTTTGTTTGGGATTTACTTCTCAGTGGGAGCTGCAGTTGCTTTTAGAACAGAGGTTTTTTTGTTCAGACCACCCTCTTCTCTCTACTCACAGCTTATTGGCCCGTGTAGGGACAGGAACGAGGGGCCTGCCCGACCGATATCTGGCCTGAAATTGGCCAGATATTGATCGGGCAGGTTAAAAGATTTAGTTGGATTGGGGACTGCATCGGCAAGTTGATGCGGTCCCTGAACCAACTGCGCCCATTGCTCCTGTTATAATTCGATCGTTTGGCCCTGGGGGGAACCCAATTGGCAAGGCCCCTCAGTCCCAAGAAAGATAAGGCTAATGTCCCACGGGGAGATGTCTATGCAGTGCTTACTGCTTGTGGGCTGAGCCCCACCCACGGAATTGCCATGCGTAATATAAGTCATTCACATAGGATTCACAATGAGCTGTTAGTCCTGTATCTGCTCCAGTCAGCAAGAGTTTTGTGATGGGAAGGAGTTTTAGGCTAATGTCCCACAGTGACATTTAGGGCTCTGGCACACGGGGAGATTAGTTGCCCGCGACAAAACTCCTTGTTCACGGGCGACTAATCTCCCCGAGTTGCCTTCCCCTGCCATCCCACCGGCGACACTGCAAGTCGCCGGTGGGATGGAACACGCGGCGGCGCGGCCGCCGAAAAAGACTCGCAAGGCTTTTTCGGCGATTTGAGCAAAATCACGCTGCCGCATGTGCCATCCCACCGGCGACTTGCAGTGTTGCCGGTGGGATGGCAGGGGAAGGCAACTCGGGGAGATTAGTCGCCCGCGAACAAGGAGTTTTGTCGCGGGCGACTAATCTCCCCGTGTGCCAGAGCCCATAGTCTCTGCGATGTTTAATAAGAGAGTTCCAGCAACAAGTCACTTGCCTTTTCCTAACAAGCGATTACTAGAGGTTTCAACAACGGAGCGATTTCTATTTCCCACAAATCCAGGTGTCCTATTCCCCGCCCACAATTAGATATTACATTCAGTGCAATGGGGAAATCGCAGTAACTGCATACTGTGTGTAGTAAGGCAACGATGGTATGAGAGGTAGGAGCAGTAACTGGCAATACTGTGTGTAGTAAGGCAAGATGGTATGAGGGGTAGGAGCAGTAACTGGCAATACTGTGTGTAGTAAGGCACGATGGTATGAGGGGTAGGAGCAGTAACTGGCAATACTGTGTGTAGTAAGGCACGATGGTATGAGGGGTAGGAGCAGTAACTGGCAATACTGTGTGTAGTAAGGCACGATGGTATGAGGGGTAGGAGCAGTAACTGGCAATACTGTGTGTAGTAAGGCACGATGGTATGAGGGGTAGGAGCAGTAACTGGCAATACTGTGTGTAGTAAGGCACGATGGTATGAGGGGTAGGAGCAGTAACTGGCAATACTGTGTGTAGTAAGGCAAGATGGTATGAGGGGTAGGAGCAGTAACTGGCAATACTGTGTGTAGTAAGGCAAGATGGGGTAAACTGAATGGGTAGTAGGCAAGGTAAGGGGAGCAGTAACTGGCAATACTGTGTGTAGTAAGGCACGATGGTATGAGGGGTAGGAGCAGTAACTGGCAATACTGTGTGTAGTAAGGCACGATGGTATGAGGGGTAGGAGCAGTAACTGGCAATACTGTGTGTAGTAAGGCACGATGGTATGAGGGGTAGGAGCAGTAACTGGCAATACTGTGTGTAGTAAGGCACGATGGTATGAGGGGTAGGAGCAGTAACTGGCAATACTGTGTGTAGTAAGGCAAGATGGTATGAGGGGTAGGAGCAGTAACTGGCAATACTGTGTGTAGTAAGGCAAGATGGTATGAGGGGTAGGAGCAGTAACTGGCAATACTGTGTGTAGTAAGGCACGATGGTATGAGGGGTAGGAGCAGTAACTGGCAATACTGTGTGTAGTAAGGCACGATGGTATGAGGGGTAGGAGCAGTAACTGGCAATACTGTGTGTAGTAAGGCAAGATGGTATGAGGGGTAGGAGCAGTAACTGGCAATACTGTGTGTAGTAAGGCAAGATGGTATGAGGGGTAGGAGCAGTAACTGGCAATACTGTGTGTAGTAAGGCAAGATGGTATGAGGGGTAGGAGCAGTAACTGGCAATACTGTGTGTAGTAAGGCACGATGGTATGAGGGGTAGGAGCAGTAACTGGCAATACTGTGTGTAGTAAGGCACGATGGTATGAGGGGTAGGAGCAGTAACTGGCAATACTGTGTGTAGTAAGGCACGATGGTATGAGGGGTAGGAGCAGTAACTGGCAATACTGTGTGTAGTAAGGCACGATGGTATGAGGGGTAGGAGCAGTAACTGGCAATACTGTGTGTAGTAAGGCAAGATGGTATGAGGGGTAGGAGCAGTAACTGGCAATACTGTGTGTAGTAAGGCACGATGGTATGAGGGGTAGGAGCAGTAACTGGCAATACTGTGTGTAGTAAGGCACGATGGTATGAGGGGTAGGAGCAGTAACTGGCAATACTGTGTGTAGTAAGGCAAGATGGTATGAGGGGTAGGAGCAGTAACTGGCAATACTGTGTGTAGTAAGGCACGATGGTATGAGGGGTAGGAGCAGTAACTGGCAATACTGTGTGTAGTAAGGCAAGATGGTATGAGGGGTAGGAGCAGTAACTGGCAATACTGTGTGTAGTAAGGCACGATGGTATGAGGGGTAGGAGCAGTAACTGGCAATACTGTGTGTAGTAAGGCACGATGGTATGAGGGGTAGGAGCAGTAACTGGCAATACTGTGTGTAGTAAGGCACGATGGTATGAGGGGTAGGAGCAGTAACTGGCAATACTGTGTGTAGTAAGGCACGATGGTATGAGGGGTAGGAGCAGTAACTGGCAATACTGTGTGTAGTAAGGCAAGATGGTATGAGGGGTAGGAGCAGTAACTGGCAATACTGTGTGTAGTAAGGCACGATGGTATGAGGGGTAGGAGCAGTAACTGGCAATACTGTGTGTAGTAAGGCACGATGGTATGAGGGGTAGGAGCAGTAACTGGCAATACTGTGTGTAGTAAGGCAAGATGGTATGAGGGGTAGGAGCAGTAACTGGCAATACTGTGTGTAGTAAGGCAAGATGGTATGAGGGGTAGGAGCAGTAACTGGCAATACTGTGTGTAGTAAGGCAAGATGGTATGAGGGGTAGGAGCAGTAACTGGCAATACTGTGTGTAGTAAGGCACGATGGTATGAGGGGTAGGAGCAGTAACTGGCAATACTGTGTGTAGTAAGGCAAGATGGTATGAGGGGTAGGAGCAGTAACTGGCAATACTGTGTGTAGTAAGGCACGATGGTATGAGGGGTAGGAGCAGTAACTGGCAATACTGTGTGTAGTAAGGCAAGATGGTATGAGGGGTAGGAGCAGTAACTGGCAATACTGTGTGTAGTAAGGCACGATGGTATGAGGGGTAGGAGCAGTAACTGGCAATACTGTGTGTAGTAAGGCAAGATGGTATGAGGGGTAGGAGCAGTAACTGGCAATACTGTGTGTAGTAAGGCAAGATGGTATGAGGGGTAGGAGCAGTAACTGGCAATACTGTGTGTAGTAAGGCAAGATGGTATGAGGGGTAGGAGCAGTAACTGGCAATACTGTGTGTAGTAAGGCAATGGTAAGGGTAGGAGCAGTAACTGCAACTGGTGTAAATGGTATGGGGGTAGGAGCAGTAACTGGCAATACTGTGTGTAGTAAGGCAAGATGGTATGAGGGGTAGGAGCAGTAACTGGCAATACTGTGTGTAGTAAGGCACGATGGTATGAGGGGTAGGAGCAGTAACTGGCAATACTGTGTGTAGTAAGGCAAGATGGTATGAGGGGTAGGAGCAGTAACTGGCAATACTGTGTGTAGTAAGGCACGATGGTATGAGGGGTAGGAGCAGTAACTGGCAATACTGTGTGTAGTAAGGCAAGATGGTATGAGGGGTAGGAGCAGTAACTGGCAATACTGTGTGTAGTAAGGCACGATGGTATGAGGGGTAGGAGCAGTAACTGGCAATACTGTGTGTAGTAAGGCACGATGGTATGAGGGGTAGGAGCAGTAACTGGCAATACTGTGTGTAGTAAGGCACGATGGTATGAGGGGTAGGAGCAGTAACTGGCAATACTGTGTGTAGTAAGGCAAGATGGTATGAGGGGTAGGAGCAGTAACTGGCAATACTGTGTGTAGTAAGGCAAGATGGTATGAGGGGTAGGAGCAGTAACTGGCAATACTGTGTGTAGTAAGGCAAGATGGTATGAGGGGTAGGAGCAGTAACTGGCAATACTGTGTGTAGTAAGGCAAGATGGTATGAGGGGTAGGAGCAGTAACTGGCAATACTGTGTGTAGTAAGGCAAGATGGTATGAGGGGTAGGAGCAGTAACTGGCAATACTGTGTGTAGTAAGGCACGATGGTATGAGGGGTAGGAGCAGTAACTGGCAATACTGTGTGTAGTAAGGCACGATGGTATGAGGGGTAGGAGCAGTAACTGGCAATACTGTGTGTAGTAAGGCAAGATGGTATGAGGGGTAGGAGCAGTAACTGGCAATACTGTGTGTAGTAAGGCAAGATGGTATGAGGGGTAGGAGCAGTAACTGGCAATACTGTGTGTAGTAAGGCACGATGGTATGAGGGGTAGGAGCAGTAACTGGCAATACTGTGTGTAGTAAGGCAAGATGGTATGAGGGGTAGGAGCAGTAACTGGCAATACTGTGTGTAGTAAGGCAAGATGGTATGAGGGGTAGGAGCAGTAACTGGCAATACTGTGTGTAGTAAGGCAAGATGGTATGAGGGGTAGGAGCAGTAACTGGCAATACTGTGTGTAGTAAGGCAAGATGGTATGAGGGGTAGGAGCAGTAACTGGCAATACTGTGTGTAGTAAGGCACGATGGTATGAGGGGTAGGAGCAGTAACTGGCAATACTGTGTGTAGTAAGGCAAGATGGTATGAGGGGTAGGAGCAGTAACTGGCAATACTGTGTGTAGTAAGGCAAGATGGTATGAGGGGTAGGAGCAGTAACTGGCAATACTGTGTGTAGTAAGGCAAGATGGTATGAGGGGTAGGAGCAGTAACTGGCAATACTGTGTGTAGTAAGGCACGATGGTATGAGGGGTAGGAGCAGTAACTGGCAATACTGTGTGTAGTAAGGCACGATGGTATGAGGGGTAGGAGCAGTAACTGGCAATACTGTGTGTAGTAAGGCACGATGGTATGAGGGGTAGGAGCAGTAACTGGCAATACTGTGTGTAGTAAGGCAAGATGGTATGAGGGGTAGGAGCAGTAACTGGCAATACTGTGTGTAGTAAGGCAAGATGGTATGAGGGGTAGGAGCAGTAACTGGCAATACTGTGTGTAGTAAGGCAAGATGGTATGAGGGGTAGGAGCAGTAACTGGCAATACTGTGTGTAGTAAGGCACGATGGTATGAGGGGTAGGAGCAGTAACTGGCAATACTGTGTGTAGTAAGGCAAGATGGTATGAGGGGTAGGAGCAGTAACTGGCAATACTGTGTGTAGTAAGGCAAGATGGTATGAGGGGTAGGAGCAGTAACTGGCAATACTGTGTGTAGTAAGGCAAGATGGTATGAGGGGTAGGAGCAGTAACTGGCAATACTGTGTGTAGTAAGGCACGATGGTATGAGGGGTAGGAGCAGTAACTGGCAATACTGTGTGTAGTAAGGCACGATGGTATGAGGGGTAGGAGCAGTAACTGGCAATACTGTGTGTAGTAAGGCAAGATGGTATGAGGGGTAGGAGCAGTAACTGGCAATACTGTGTGTAGTAAGGCAAGATGGTATGAGGGGTAGGAGCAGTAACTGGCAATACTGTGTGTAGTAAGGCAAGATGGTATGAGGGGTAGGAGCAGTAACTGGCAATACTGTGTGTAGTAAGGCACGATGGTATGAGGGGTAGGAGCAGTAACTGGCAATACTGTGTGTAGTAAGGCACGATGGTATGAGGGGTAGGAGCAGTAACTGGCAATACTGTGTGTAGTAAGGCAAGATGGTATGAGGGGTAGGAGCAGTAACTGGCAATACTGTGTGTAGTAAGGCACGATGGTATGAGGGGTAGGAGCAGTAACTGGCAATACTGTGTGTAGTAAGGCAAGATGGTATGAGGGGTAGGAGCAGTAACTGGCAATACTGTGTGTAGTAAGGCAAGATGGTATGAGGGGTAGGAGCAGTAACTGGCAATACTGTGTGTAGTAAGGCAAGATGGTATGAGGGGTAGGAGCAGTAACTGGCAATACTGTGTGTAGTAAGGCAAGATGGTATGAGGGGTAGGAGCAGTAACTGGCAATACTGTGTGTAGTAAGGCAAGATGGTATGAGGGGTAGGAGCAGTAACTGGCAATACTGTGTGTAGTAAGGCAAGATGGTATGAGGGGTAGGAGCAGTAACTGGCAATACTGTGTGTAGTAAGGCACGATGGTATGAGGGGTAGGAGCAGTAACTGGCAATACTGTGTGTAGTAAGGCAAGATGGTATGAGGGGTAGGAGCAGTAACTGGCAATACTGTGTGTAGTAAGGCAAGATGGTATGAGGGGTAGGAGCAGTAACTGGCAATACTGTGTGTAGTAAGGCAAGATGGTATGAGGGGTAGGAGCAGTAACTGGCAATACTGTGTGTAGTAAGGCACGATGGTATGAGGGGTAGGAGCAGTAACTGGCAATACTGTGTGTAGTAAGGCACGATGGTATGAGGGGTAGGAGCAGTAACTGGCAATACTGTGTGTAGTAAGGCAAGATGGTATGAGGGGTAGGAGCAGTAACTGGCAATACTGTGTGTAGTAAGGCACGATGGTATGAGGGGTAGGAGCAGTAACTGGCAATACTGTGTGTAGTAAGGCAAGATGGTATGAGGGGTAGGAGCAGTAACTGGCAATACTGTGTGTAGTAAGGCAAGATGGTATGAGGGGTAGGAGCAGTAACTGGCAATACTGTGTGTAGTAAGGCACGATGGTATGAGGGGTAGGAGCAGTAACTGGCAATACTGTGTGTAGTAAGGCAAGATGGTATGAGGGGTAGGAGCAGTAACTGGCAATACTGTGTGTAGTAAGGCACGATGGTATGAGGGGTAGGAGCAGTAACTGGCAATACTGTGTGTAGTAAGGCACGATGGTATGAGGGGTAGGAGCAGTAACTGGCAATACTGTGTGTAGTAAGGCAAGATGGTATGAGGGGTAGGAGCAGTAACTGGCAATACTGTGTGTAGTAAGGCAAGATGGTATGAGGGGTAGGAGCAGTAACTGGCAATACTGTGTGTAGTAAGGCAAGATGGTATGAGGGGTAGGAGCAGTAACTGGCAATACTGTGTGTAGTAAGGCACGATGGTATGAGGGGTAGGAGCAGTAACTGGCAATACTGTGTGTAGTAAGGCAAGATGGTATGAGGGGTAGGAGCAGTAACTGGCAATACTGTGTGTAGTAAGGCAAGATGGTATGAGGGGTAGGAGCAGTAACTGGCAATACTGTGTGTAGTAAGGCAAGATGGTATGAGGGGTAGGAGCAGTAACTGGCAATACTGTGTGTAGTAAGGCAAGATGGTATGAGGGGTAGGAGCAGTAACTGGCAATACTGTGTGTAGTAAGGCAAGATGGTATGAGGGGTAGGAGCAGTAACTGGCAATACTGTGTGTAGTAAGGCAAGATGGTATGAGGGGTAGGAGCAGTAACTGGCAATACTGTGTGTAGTAAGGCAGATGGTATGAGGGTAGGAGCAGTAACTGGCAACTGTGTAGTAAGGCAATGGTATGAGGGTAGGAGCAGTAACTGGCAATACTGTGTGTAGTAAGGCAAGATGGTATGAGGGGTAGGAGCAGTAACTGGCAATACTGTGTGTAGTAAGGCAAGATGGTATGAGGGGTAGGAGCAGTAACTGGCAATACTGTGTGTAGTAAGGCAAGATGGTATGAGGGGTAGGAGCAGTAACTGGCAATACTGTGTGTAGTAAGGCACGATGGTATGAGGGGTAGGAGCAGTAACTGGCAATACTGTGTGTAGTAAGGCAAGATGGTATGAGGGGTAGGAGCAGTAACTGGCAATACTGTGTGTAGTAAGGCACGATGGTATGAGGGGTAGGAGCAGTAACTGGCAATACTGTGTGTAGTAAGGCAAGATGGTATGAGGGGTAGGAGCAGTAACTGGCAATACTGTGTGTAGTAAGGCACGATGGTATGAGGGGTAGGAGCAGTAACTGGCAATACTGTGTGTAGTAAGGCACGATGGTATGAGGGGTAGGAGCAGTAACTGGCAATACTGTGTGTAGTAAGGCAAGATGGTATGAGGGGTAGGAGCAGTAACTGGCAATACTGTGTGTAGTAAGGCACGATGGTATGAGGGGTAGGAGCAGTAACTGGCAATACTGTGTGTAGTAAGGCAAGATGGTATGAGGGGTAGGAGCAGTAACTGGCAATACTGTGTGTAGTAAGGCAAGATGGTATGAGGGGTAGGAGCAGTAACTGGCAATACTGTGTGTAGTAAGGCAAGATGGTATGAGGGGTAGGAGCAGTAACTGGCAATACTGTGTGTAGTAAGGCAAGATGGTATGAGGGGTAGGAGCAGTAACTGGCAATACTGTGTGTAGTAAGGCAAGATGGTATGAGGGGTAGGAGCAGTAACTGGCAATACTGTGTGTAGTAAGGCACGATGGTATGAGGGGTAGGAGCAGTAACTGGCAATACTGTGTGTAGTAAGGCACGATGGTATGAGGGGTAGGAGCAGTAACTGGCAATACTGTGTGTAGTAAGGCAAGATGGTATGAGGGGTAGGAGCAGTAACTGGCAATACTGTGTGTAGTAAGGCACGATGGTATGAGGGGTAGGAGCAGTAACTGGCAATACTGTGTGTAGTAAGGCAAGATGGTATGAGGGGTAGGAGCAGTAACTGGCAATACTGTGTGTAGTAAGGCAAGATGGTATGAGGGGTAGGAGCAGTAACTGGCAATACTGTGTGTAGTAAGGCACGATGGTATGAGGGGTAGGAGCAGTAACTGGCAATACTGTGTGTAGTAAGGCAAGATGGTATGAGGGGTAGGAGCAGTAACTGGCAATACTGTGTGTAGTAAGGCAAGATGGTATGAGGGGTAGGAGCAGTAACTGGCAATACTGTGTGTAGTAAGGCAAGATGGTATGAGGGGTAGGAGCAGTAACTGGCAATACTGTGTGTAGTAAGGCACGATGGTATGAGGGGTAGGAGCAGTAACTGGCAATACTGTGTGTAGTAAGGCAAGATGGTATGAGGGGTAGGAGCAGTAACTGGCAATACTGTGTGTAGTAAGGCACGATGGTATGAGGGGTAGGAGCAGTAACTGGCAATACTGTGTGTAGTAAGGCAAGATGGTATGAGGGGTAGGAGCAGTAACTGGCAATACTGTGTGTAGTAAGGCAAGATGGTATGAGGGGTAGGAGCAGTAACTGGCAATACTGTGTGTAGTAAGGCAAGATGGTATGAGGGGTAGGAGCAGTAACTGGCAATACTGTGTGTAGTAAGGCACGATGGTATGAGGGGTAGGAGCAGTAACTGGCAATACTGTGTGTAGTAAGGCAAGATGGTATGAGGGGTAGGAGCAGTAACTGGCAATACTGTGTGTAGTAAGGCAAGATGGTATGAGGGGTAGGAGCAGTAACTGGCAATACTGTGTGTAGTAAGGCACGATGGTATGAGGGGTAGGAGCAGTAACTGGCAATACTGTGTGTAGTAAGGCACGATGGTATGAGGGGTAGGAGCAGTAACTGGCAATACTGTGTGTAGTAAGGCACGATGGTATGAGGGGTAGGAGCAGTAACTGGCAATACTGTGTGTAGTAAGGCACGATGGTATGAGGGGTAGGAGCAGTAACTGGCAATACTGTGTGTAGTAAGGCAAGATGGTATGAGGGGTAGGAGCAGTAACTGGCAATACTGTGTGTAGTAAGGCAAGATGGTATGAGGGGTAGGAGCAGTAACTGGCAATACTGTGTGTAGTAAGGCAATGGTATGAGGGTAGGCAGTAACTGCAACTGTGTAGTAGGCAGTGGTATGAGGGGTAGGAGCAGTAACTGGCAATACTGTGTGTAGTAAGGCAAGATGGTATGAGGGGTAGGAGCAGTAACTGGCAATACTGTGTGTAGTAAGGCACGATGGTATGAGGGGTAGGAGCAGTAACTGGCAATACTGTGTGTAGTAAGGCAAGATGGTATGAGGGGTAGGAGCAGTAACTGGCAATACTGTGTGTAGTAAGGCACGATGGTATGAGGGGTAGGAGCAGTAACTGGCAATACTGTGTGTAGTAAGGCACGATGGTATGAGGGGTAGGAGCAGTAACTGGCAATACTGTGTGTAGTAAGGCAAGATGGTATGAGGGGTAGGAGCAGTAACTGGCAATACTGTGTGTAGTAAGGCAAGATGGTATGAGGGGTAGGAGCAGTAACTGGCAATACTGTGTGTAGTAAGGCAAGATGGTATGAGGGGTAGGAGCAGTAACTGGCAATACTGTGTGTAGTAAGGCAAGATGGTATGAGGGGTAGGAGCAGTAACTGGCAATACTGTGTGTAGTAAGGCAAGATGGTATGAGGGGTAGGAGCAGTAACTGGCAATACTGTGTGTAGTAAGGCACGATGGTATGAGGGGTAGGAGCAGTAACTGGCAATACTGTGTGTAGTAAGGCAAGATGGTATGAGGGGTAGGAGCAGTAACTGGCAATACTGTGTGTAGTAAGGCAAGATGGTATGAGGGGTAGGAGCAGTAACTGGCAATACTGTGTGTAGTAAGGCAAGATGGTATGAGGGGTAGGAGCAGTAACTGGCAATACTGTGTGTAGTAAGGCAAGATGGTATGAGGGGTAGGAGCAGTAACTGGCAATACTGTGTGTAGTAAGGCAAGATGGTATGAGGGGTAGGAGCAGTAACTGGCAATACTGTGTGTAGTAAGGCAAGATGGTATGAGGGGTAGGAGCAGTAACTGGCAATACTGTGTGTAGTAAGGCAAGATGGTATGAGGGGTAGGAGCAGTAACTGGCAATACTGTGTGTAGTAAGGCAAGATGGTATGAGGGGTAGGAGCAGTAACTGGCAATACTGTGTGTAGTAAGGCAAGATGGTATGAGGGGTAGGAGCAGTAACTGGCAATACTGTGTGTAGTAAGGCAAGATGGTATGAGGGGTAGGAGCAGTAACTGGCAATACTGTGTGTAGTAAGGCAAGATGGTATGAGGGGTAGGAGCAGTAACTGGCAATACTGTGTGTAGTAAGGCAAGATGGTATGAGGGGTAGGAGCAGTAACTGGCAATACTGTGTGTAGTAAGGCACGATGGTATGAGGGGTAGGAGCAGTAACTGGCAATACTGTGTGTAGTAAGGCAAGATGGTATGAGGGGTAGGAGCAGTAACTGGCAATACTGTGTGTAGTAAGGCAAGATGGTATGAGGGGTAGGAGCAGTAACTGGCAATACTGTGTGTAGTAAGGCAAGATGGTATGAGGGGTAGGAGCAGTAACTGGCAATACTGTGTGTAGTAAGGCAAGATGGTATGAGGGGTAGGAGCAGTAACTGGCAATACTGTGTGTAGTAAGGCACGATGGTATGAGGGGTAGGAGCAGTAACTGGCAATACTGTGTGTAGTAAGGCAAGATGGTATGAGGGGTAGGAGCAGTAACTGGCAATACTGTGTGTAGTAAGGCACGATGGTATGAGGGGTAGGAGCAGTAACTGGCAATACTGTGTGTAGTAAGGCACGATGGTATGAGGGGTAGGAGCAGTAACTGGCAATACTGTGTGTAGTAAGGCAAGATGGTATGAGGGGTAGGAGCAGTAACTGGCAATACTGTGTGTAGTAAGGCAAGATGGTATGAGGGGTAGGAGCAGTAACTGGCAATACTGTGTGTAGTAAGGCAAGATGGTATGAGGGGTAGGAGCAGTAACTGGCAATACTGTGTGTAGTAAGGCACGATGGTATGAGGGGTAGGAGCAGTAACTGGCAATACTGTGTGTAGTAAGGCAAGATGGTATGAGGGGTAGGAGCAGTAACTGGCAATACTGTGTGTAGTAAGGCAAGATGGTATGAGGGGTAGGAGCAGTAACTGGCAATACTGTGTGTAGTAAGGCAAGATGGTATGAGGGGTAGGAGCAGTAACTGGCAATACTGTGTGTAGTAAGGCACGATGGTATGAGGGGTAGGAGCAGTAACTGGCAATACTGTGTGTAGTAAGGCAAGATGGTATGAGGGGTAGGAGCAGTAACTGGCAATACTGTGTGTAGTAAGGCAAGATGGTATGAGGGGTAGGAGCAGTAACTGGCAATACTGTGTGTAGTAAGGCACGATGGTATGAGGGGTAGGAGCAGTAACTGGCAATACTGTGTGTAGTAAGGCAAGATGGTATGAGGGGTAGGAGCAGTAACTGGCAATACTGTGTGTAGTAAGGCACGATGGTATGAGGGGTAGGAGCAGTAACTGGCAATACTGTGTGTAGTAAGGCAAGATGGTATGAGGGGTAGGAGCAGTAACTGGCAATACTGTGTGTAGTAAGGCAAGATGGTATGAGGGGTAGGAGCAGTAACTGGCAATACTGTGTGTAGTAAGGCAAGATGGTATGAGGGGTAGGAGCAGTAACTGGCAATACTGTGTGTAGTAAGGCAAGATGGTATGAGGGGTAGGAGCAGTAACTGGCAATACTGTGTGTAGTAAGGCACGATGGTATGAGGGGTAGGAGCAGTAACTGGCAATACTGTGTGTAGTAAGGCAAGATGGTATGAGGGGTAGGAGCAGTAACTGGCAATACTGTGTGTAGTAAGGCAAGATGGTATGAGGGGTAGGAGCAGTAACTGGCAATACTGTGTGTAGTAAGGCAAGATGGTATGAGGGGTAGGAGCAGTAACTGGCAATACTGTGTGTAGTAAGGCACGATGGTATGAGGGGTAGGAGCAGTAACTGGCAATACTGTGTGTAGTAAGGCAAGATGGTATGAGGGGTAGGAGCAGTAACTGGCAATACTGTGTGTAGTAAGGCAAGATGGTATGAGGGGTAGGAGCAGTAACTGGCAATACTGTGTGTAGTAAGGCAAGATGGTATGAGGGGTAGGAGCAGTAACTGGCAATACTGTGTGTAGTAAGGCAAGATGGTATGAGGGGTAGGAGCAGTAACTGGCAATACTGTGTGTAGTAAGGCAAGATGGTATGAGGGGTAGGAGCAGTAACTGGCAATACTGTGTGTAGTAAGGCACGATGGTATGAGGGGTAGGAGCAGTAACTGGCAATACTGTGTGTAGTAAGGCACGATGGTATGAGGGGTAGGAGCAGTAACTGGCAATACTGTGTGTAGTAAGGCACGATGGTATGAGGGGTAGGAGCAGTAACTGGCAATACTGTGTGTAGTAAGGCAAGATGGTATGAGGGGTAGGAGCAGTAACTGGCAATACTGTGTGTAGTAAGGCAAGATGGTATGAGGGGTAGGAGCAGTAACTGGCAATACTGTGTGTAGTAAGGCAAGATGGTATGAGGGGTAGGAGCAGTAACTGGCAATACTGTGTGTAGTAAGGCACGATGGTATGAGGGGTAGGAGCAGTAACTGGCAATACTGTGTGTAGTAAGGCAAGATGGTATGAGGGGTAGGAGCAGTAACTGGCAATACTGTGTGTAGTAAGGCACGATGGTATGAGGGGTAGGAGCAGTAACTGGCAATACTGTGTGTAGTAAGGCAAGATGGTATGAGGGGTAGGAGCAGTAACTGGCAATACTGTGTGTAGTAAGGCACGATGGTATGAGGGGTAGGAGCAGTAACTGGCAATACTGTGTGTAGTAAGGCAAGATGGTATGAGGGGTAGGAGCAGTAACTGGCAATACTGTGTGTAGTAAGGCAAGATGGTATGAGGGGTAGGAGCAGTAACTGGCAATACTGTGTGTAGTAAGGCAAGATGGTATGAGGGGTAGGAGCAGTAACTGGCAATACTGTGTGTAGTAAGGCAAGATGGTATGAGGGGTAGGAGCAGTAACTGGCAATACTGTGTGTAGTAAGGCAAGATGGTATGAGGGGTAGGAGCAGTAACTGGCAATACTGTGTGTAGTAAGGCAAGATGGTATGAGGGGTAGGAGCAGTAACTGGCAATACTGTGTGTAGTAAGGCAAGATGGTATGAGGGGTAGGAGCAGTAACTGGCAATACTGTGTGTAGTAAGGCACGATGGTATGAGGGGTAGGAGCAGTAACTGGCAATACTGTGTGTAGTAAGGCACGATGGTATGAGGGGTAGGAGCAGTAACTGGCAATACTGTGTGTAGTAAGGCAAGATGGTATGAGGGGTAGGAGCAGTAACTGGCAATACTGTGTGTAGTAAGGCAAGGATGAGGGTAGGAGTACTGCAACTGTGTAGTAGGCAGGTATGAGGGTAGGCAGTAACTGGCAATACTGTGTGTAGTAAGGCAAGATGGTATGAGGGGTAGGAGCAGTAACTGGCAATACTGTGTGTAGTAAGGCAAGATGGTATGAGGGGTAGGAGCAGTAACTGGCAATACTGTGTGTAGTAAGGCAAGATGGTATGAGGGGTAGGAGCAGTAACTGGCAATACTGTGTGTAGTAAGGCAAGATGGTATGAGGGGTAGGAGCAGTAACTGGCAATACTGTGTGTAGTAAGGCACGATGGTATGAGGGGTAGGAGCAGTAACTGGCAATACTGTGTGTAGTAAGGCACGATGGTATGAGGGGTAGGAGCAGTAACTGGCAATACTGTGTGTAGTAAGGCAAGATGGTATGAGGGGTAGGAGCAGTAACTGGCAATACTGTGTGTAGTAAGGCACGATGGTATGAGGGGTAGGAGCAGTAACTGGCAATACTGTGTGTAGTAAGGCAAGATGGTATGAGGGGTAGGAGCAGTAACTGGCAATACTGTGTGTAGTAAGGCACGATGGTATGAGGGGTAGGAGCAGTAACTGGCAATACTGTGTGTAGTAAGGCAAGATGGTATGAGGGGTAGGAGCAGTAACTGGCAATACTGTGTGTAGTAAGGCAAGATGGTATGAGGGGTAGGAGCAGTAACTGGCAATACTGTGTGTAGTAAGGCAAGATGGTATGAGGGGTAGGAGCAGTAACTGGCAATACTGTGTGTAGTAAGGCACGATGGTATGAGGGGTAGGAGCAGTAACTGGCAATACTGTGTGTAGTAAGGCAAGATGGTATGAGGGGTAGGAGCAGTAACTGGCAATACTGTGTGTAGTAAGGCAAGATGGTATGAGGGGTAGGAGCAGTAACTGGCAATACTGTGTGTAGTAAGGCAAGATGGTATGAGGGGTAGGAGCAGTAACTGGCAATACTGTGTGTAGTAAGGCAAGATGGTATGAGGGGTAGGAGCAGTAACTGGCAATACTGTGTGTAGTAAGGCACGATGGTATGAGGGGTAGGAGCAGTAACTGGCAATACTGTGTGTAGTAAGGCAAGATGGTATGAGGGGTAGGAGCAGTAACTGGCAATACTGTGTGTAGTAAGGCAAGATGGTATGAGGGGTAGGAGCAGTAACTGGCAATACTGTGTGTAGTAAGGCAAGATGGTATGAGGGGTAGGAGCAGTAACTGGCAATACTGTGTGTAGTAAGGCAAGATGGTATGAGGGGTAGGAGCAGTAACTGGCAATACTGTGTGTAGTAAGGCAAGATGGTATGAGGGGTAGGAGCAGTAACTGGCAATACTGTGTGTAGTAAGGCAAGATGGTATGAGGGGTAGGAGCAGTAACTGGCAATACTGTGTGTAGTAAGGCAAGATGGTATGAGGGGTAGGAGCAGTAACTGGCAATACTGTGTGTAGTAAGGCAAGATGGTATGAGGGGTAGGAGCAGTAACTGGCAATACTGTGTGTAGTAAGGCAAGATGGTATGAGGGGTAGGAGCAGTAACTGGCAATACTGTGTGTAGTAAGGCACGATGGTATGAGGGGTAGGAGCAGTAACTGGCAATACTGTGTGTAGTAAGGCAAGATGGTATGAGGGGTAGGAGCAGTAACTGGCAATACTGTGTGTAGTAAGGCAAGATGGTATGAGGGGTAGGAGCAGTAACTGGCAATACTGTGTGTAGTAAGGCAAGATGGTATGAGGGGTAGGAGCAGTAACTGGCAATACTGTGTGTAGTAAGGCAAGATGGTATGAGGGGTAGGAGCAGTAACTGGCAATACTGTGTGTAGTAAGGCAAGATGGTATGAGGGGTAGGAGCAGTAACTGGCAATACTGTGTGTAGTAAGGCAAGATGGTATGAGGGGTAGGAGCAGTAACTGGCAATACTGTGTGTAGTAAGGCAAGATGGTATGAGGGGTAGGAGCAGTAACTGGCAATACTGTGTGTAGTAAGGCACGATGGTATGAGGGGTAGGAGCAGTAACTGGCAATACTGTGTGTAGTAAGGCACGATGGTATGAGGGGTAGGAGCAGTAACTGGCAATACTGTGTGTAGTAAGGCAAGATGGTATGAGGGGTAGGAGCAGTAACTGGCAATACTGTGTGTAGTAAGGCACGATGGTATGAGGGGTAGGAGCAGTAACTGGCAATACTGTGTGTAGTAAGGCACGATGGTATGAGGGGTAGGAGCAGTAACTGGCAATACTGTGTGTAGTAAGGCAAGATGGTATGAGGGGTAGGAGCAGTAACTGGCAATACTGTGTGTAGTAAGGCAAGATGGTATGAGGGGTAGGAGCAGTAACTGGCAATACTGTGTGTAGTAAGGCACGATGGTATGAGGGGTAGGAGCAGTAACTGGCAATACTGTGTGTAGTAAGGCAAGATGGTATGAGGGGTAGGAGCAGTAACTGGCAATACTGTGTGTAGTAAGGCACGATGGTATGAGGGGTAGGAGCAGTAACTGGCAATACTGTGTGTAGTAAGGCACGATGGTATGAGGGGTAGGAGCAGTAACTGGCAATACTGTGTGTAGTAAGGCAAGATGGTATGAGGGGTAGGAGCAGTAACTGGCAATACTGTGTGTAGTAAGGCAAGATGGTATGAGGGGTAGGAGCAGTAACTGGCAATACTGTGTGTAGTAAGGCAAGATGGTATGAGGGGTAGGAGCAGTAACTGGCAATACTGTGTGTAGTAAGGCAAGATGGTATGAGGGGTAGGAGCAGTAACTGGCAATACTGTGTGTAGTAAGGCAAGATGGTATGAGGGGTAGGAGCAGTAACTGGCAATACTGTGTGTAGTAAGGCAAGATGGTATGAGGGGTAGGAGCAGTAACTGGCAATACTGTGTGTAGTAAGGCAAGATGGTATGAGGGGTAGGAGCAGTAACTGGCAATACTGTGTGTAGTAAGGCAAGATGGTATGAGGGGTAGGAGCAGTAACTGGCAATACTGTGTGTAGTAAG
This sequence comes from Xenopus tropicalis, assembly GCF_000004195.4. Classification (NCBI taxonomy): domain Eukaryota; kingdom Metazoa; phylum Chordata; class Amphibia; order Anura; family Pipidae; genus Xenopus; species Xenopus tropicalis. The sequence continues at coordinate 13,697,801 of NC_030684.2, forward strand.
GCAAGATGGTATGAGGGGTAGGAGCAGTAACTGGCAATACTGTGTGTAGTAAGGCACGATGGTATGAGGGGTAGGAGCAGTAACTGGCAATACTGTGTGTAGTAAGGCACGATGGTATGAGGGGTAGGAGCAGTAACTGGCAATACTGTGTGTAGTAAGGCACGATGGTATGAGGGGTAGGAGCAGTAACTGGCAATACTGTGTGTAGTAAGGCAAGATGGTATGAGGGGTAGGAGCAGTAACTGGCAATACTGTGTGTAGTAAGGCAAGATGGTATGAGGGGTAGGAGCAGTAACTGGCAATACTGTGTGTAGTAAGGCAAGATGGTATGAGGGGTAGGAGCAGTAACTGGCAATACTGTGTGTAGTAAGGCAAGATGGTATGAGGGGTAGGAGCAGTAACTGGCAATACTGTGTGTAGTAAGGCAAGATGGTATGAGGGGTAGGAGCAGTAACTGGCAATACTGTGTGTAGTAAGGCAAGATGGTATGTAGGAGCAGTAACTGGCAATACTGTGTGTAGTAAGGCAAGATGGTATGAGGGGTAGGAGCAGTAACTGGCAATACTGTGTGTAGTAAGGCACGATGGTATGAGGGGTAGGAGCAGTAACTGGCAATACTGTGTGTAGTAAGGCAAGATGGTATGAGGGGTAGGAGCAGTAACTGGCAATACTGTGTGTAGTAAGGCAAGATGGTATGAGGGGTAGGAGCAGTAACTGGCAATACTGTGTGTAGTAAGGCAAGATGGTATGAGGGGTAGGAGCAGTAACTGGCAATACTGTGTGTAGTAAGGCAAGATGGTATGAGGGGTAGGAGCAGTAACTGGCAATACTGTGTGTAGTAAGGCAAGATGGTATGAGGGGTAGGAGCAGTAACTGGCAATACTGTGTGTAGTAAGGCAAGATGGTATGAGGGGTAGGAGCAGTAACTGGCAATACTGTGTGTAGTAAGGCAAGATGGTATGAGGGGTAGGAGCAGTAACTGGCAATACTGTGTGTAGTAAGGCAAGATGGTATGAGGGGTAGGAGCAGTAACTGGCAATACTGTGTGTAGTAAGGCACGATGGTATGAGGGGTAGGAGCAGTAACTGGCAATACTGTGTGTAGTAAGGCAAGATGGTATGAGGGGTAGGAGCAGTAACTGGCAATACTGTGTGTAGTAAGGCACGATGGTATGAGGGGTAGGAGCAGTAACTGGCAATACTGTGTGTAGTAAGGCAAGATGGTATGAGGGGTAGGAGCAGTAACTGGCAATACTGTGTGTAGTAAGGCAAGATGGTATGAGGGGTAGGAGCAGTAACTGGCAATACTGTGTGTAGTAAGGCAAGATGGTATGAGGGGTAGGAGCAGTAACTGGCAATACTGTGTGTAGTAAGGCAAGATGGTATGAGGGGTAGGAGCAGTAACTGGCAATACTGTGTGTAGTAAGGCAAGATGGTATGAGGGGTAGGAGCAGTAACTGGCAATACTGTGTGTAGTAAGGCACGATGGTATGAGGGGTAGGAGCAGTAACTGGCAATACTGTGTGTAGTAAGGCAAGATGGTATGAGGGGTAGGAGCAGTAACTGGCAATACTGTGTGTAGTAAGGCAAGATGGTATGAGGGGTAGGAGCAGTAACTGGCAATACTGTGTGTAGTAAGGCACGATGGTATGAGGGGTAGGAGCAGTAACTGGCAATACTGTGTGTAGTAAGGCAAGATGGTATGAGGGGTAGGAGCAGTAACTGGCAATACTGTGTGTAGTAAGGCAAGATGGTATGAGGGGTAGGAGCAGTAACTGGCAATACTGTGTGTAGTAAGGCACGATGGTATGAGGGGTAGGAGCAGTAACTGGCAATACTGTGTGTAGTAAGGCAAGATGGTATGAGGGGTAGGAGCAGTAACTGGCAATACTGTGTGTAGTAAGGCAAGATGGTATGAGGGGTAGGAGCAGTAACTGGCAATACTGTGTGTAGTAAGGCAAGATGGTATGAGGGGTAGGAGCAGTAACTGGCAATACTGTGTGTAGTAAGGCAAGATGGTATGAGGGGTAGGAGCAGTAACTGGCAATACTGTGTGTAGTAAGGCAAGATGGTATGAGGGGTAGGAGCAGTAACTGGCAATACTGTGTGTAGTAAGGCACGATGGTATGAGGGGTAGGAGCAGTAACTGGCAATACTGTGTGTAGTAAGGCACGATGGTATGAGGGGTAGGAGCAGTAACTGGCAATACTGTGTGTAGTAAGGCACGATGGTATGAGGGGTAGGAGCAGTAACTGGCAATACTGTGTGTAGTAAGGCAAGATGGTATGAGGGGTAGGAGCAGTAACTGGCAATACTGTGTGTAGTAAGGCAAGATGGTATGAGGGGTAGGAGCAGTAACTGGCAATACTGTGTGTAGTAAGGCAAGATGGTATGAGGGGTAGGAGCAGTAACTGGCAATACTGTGTGTAGTAAGGCAAGATGGTATGAGGGGTAGGAGCAGTAACTGGCAATACTGTGTGTAGTAAGGCAAGATGGTATGAGGGGTAGGAGCAGTAACTGGCAATACTGTGTGTAGTAAGGCACGATGGTATGAGGGGTAGGAGCAGTAACTGGCAATACTGTGTGTAGTAAGGCAAGATGGTATGAGGGGTAGGAGCAGTAACTGGCAATACTGTGTGTAGTAAGGCAAGATGGTATGAGGGGTAGGAGCAGTAACTGGCAATACTGTGTGTAGTAAGGCAAGATGGTATGAGGGGTAGGAGCAGTAACTGGCAATACTGTGTGTAGTAAGGCAAGATGGTATGAGGGGTAGGAGCAGTAACTGGCAATACTGTGTGTAGTAAGGCACGATGGTATGAGGGGTAGGAGCAGTAACTGGCAATACTGTGTGTAGTAAGGCAAGATGGTATGAGGGGTAGGAGCAGTAACTGGCAATACTGTGTGTAGTAAGGCAAGATGGTATGAGGGGTAGGAGCAGTAACTGGCAATACTGTGTGTAGTAAGGCAAGATGGTATGAGGGGTAGGAGCAGTAACTGGCAATACTGTGTGTAGTAAGGCAAGATGGTATGAGGGGTAGGAGCAGTAACTGGCAATACTGTGTGTAGTAAGGCAAGATGGTATGAGGGGTAGGAGCAGTAACTGGCAATACTGTGTGTAGTAAGGCAAGATGGTATGAGGGGTAGGAGCAGTAACTGGCAATACTGTGTGTAGTAAGGCAAGATGGTATGAGGGGTAGGAGCAGTAACTGGCAATACTGTGTGTAGTAAGGCAAGATGGTATGAGGGGTAGGAGCAGTAACTGGCAATACTGTGTGTAGTAAGGCACGATGGTATGAGGGGTAGGAGCAGTAACTGGCAATACTGTGTGTAGTAAGGCAAGATGGTATGAGGGGTAGGAGCAGTAACTGGCAATACTGTGTGTAGTAAGGCAAGATGGTATGAGGGGTAGGAGCAGTAACTGGCAATACTGTGTGTAGTAAGGCAAGATGGTATGAGGGGTAGGAGCAGTAACTGGCAATACTGTGTGTAGTAAGGCAAGATGGTATGAGGGGTAGGAGCAGTAACTGGCAATACTGTGTGTAGTAAGGCAAGATGGTATGAGGGGTAGGAGCAGTAACTGGCAATACTGTGTGTAGTAAGGCAAGATGGTATGAGGGGTAGGAGCAGTAACTGGCAATACTGTGTGTAGTAAGGCACGATGGTATGAGGGGTAGGAGCAGTAACTGGCAATACTGTGTGTAGTAAGGCAAGATGGTATGAGGGGTAGGAGCAGTAACTGGCAATACTGTGTGTAGTAAGGCAAGATGGTATGAGGGGTAGGAGCAGTAACTGGCAATACTGTGTGTAGTAAGGCAAGATGGTATGAGGGGTAGGAGCAGTAACTGGCAATACTGTGTGTAGTAAGGCAAGATGGTATGAGGGGTAGGAGCAGTAACTGGCAATACTGTGTGTAGTAAGGCAAGATGGTATGAGGGGTAGGAGCAGTAACTGGCAATACTGTGTGTAGTAAGGCAAGATGGTATGAGGGGTAGGAGCAGTAACTGGCAATACTGTGTGTAGTAAGGCAAGATGGTATGAGGGGTAGGAGCAGTAACTGGCAATACTGTGTGTAGTAAGGCAAGATGGTATGAGGGGTAGGAGCAGTAACTGGCAATACTGTGTGTAGTAAGGCACGATGGTATGAGGGGTAGGAGCAGTAACTGGCAATACTGTGTGTAGTAAGGCACGATGGTATGAGGGGTAGGAGCAGTAACTGGCAATACTGTGTGTAGTAAGGCAAGATGGTATGAGGGGTAGGAGCAGTAACTGGCAATACTGTGTGTAGTAAGGCAAGATGGTATGAGGGGTAGGAGCAGTAACTGGCAATACTGTGTGTAGTAAGGCAAGATGGTATGAGGGGTAGGAGCAGTAACTGGCAATACTGTGTGTAGTAAGGCACGATGGTATGAGGGGTAGGAGCAGTAACTGGCAATACTGTGTGTAGTAAGGCACGATGGTATGAGGGGTAGGAGCAGTAACTGGCAATACTGTGTGTAGTAAGGCAAGATGGTATGAGGGGTAGGAGCAGTAACTGGCAATACTGTGTGTAGTAAGGCAAGATGGTATGAGGGGTAGGAGCAGTAACTGGCAATACTGTGTGTAGTAAGGCAAGATGGTATGAGGGGTAGGAGCAGTAACTGGCAATACTGTGTGTAGTAAGGCAAGATGGTATGAGGGGTAGGAGCAGTAACTGGCAATACTGTGTGTAGTAAGGCAAGATGGTATGAGGGGTAGGAGCAGTAACTGGCAATACTGTGTGTAGTAAGGCACGATGGTATGAGGGGTAGGAGCAGTAACTGGCAATACTGTGTGTAGTAAGGCAAGATGGTATGAGGGGTAGGAGCAGTAACTGGCAATACTGTGTGTAGTAAGGCAAGATGGTATGAGGGGTAGGAGCAGTAACTGGCAATACTGTGTGTAGTAAGGCAAGATGGTATGAGGGGTAGGAGCAGTAACTGGCAATACTGTGTGTAGTAAGGCACGATGGTATGAGGGGTAGGAGCAGTAACTGGCAATACTGTGTGTAGTAAGGCAAGATGGTATGAGGGGTAGGAGCAGTAACTGGCAATACTGTGTGTAGTAAGGCAAGATGGTATGAGGGGTAGGAGCAGTAACTGGCAATACTGTGTGTAGTAAGGCAGATGGTATGAGGGGTAGGAGCAGTAACTGGCAATACTGTGTGTAGTAAGGCACGATGGTATGAGGGGTAGGAGCAGTAACTGGCAATACTGTGTGTAGTAAGGCAAGATGGTATGAGGGGTAGGAGCAGTAACTGGCAATACTGTGTGTAGTAAGGCAGATGGTATGGGGGAGCAGTAACTGCAATACTGTGTAGTAGGCAGGTATGAGGGTAGGAGCAGTAACTGGCAATACTGTGTGTAGTAAGGCACGATGGTATGAGGGGTAGGAGCAGTAACTGGCAATACTGTGTGTAGTAAGGCACGATGGTATGAGGGGTAGGAGCAGTAACTGGCAATACTGTGTGTAGTAAGGCAAGATGGTATGAGGGGTAGGAGCAGTAACTGGCAATACTGTGTGTAGTAAGGCAAGATGGTATGAGGGGTAGGAGCAGTAACTGGCAATACTGTGTGTAGTAAGGCACGATGGTATGAGGGGTAGGAGCAGTAACTGGCAATACTGTGTGTAGTAAGGCACGATGGTATGAGGGGTAGGAGCAGTAACTGGCAATACTGTGTGTAGTAAGGCACGATGGTATGAGGGGTAGGAGCAGTAACTGGCAATACTGTGTGTAGTAAGGCAAGATGGTATGAGGGGTAGGAGCAGTAACTGGCAATACTGTGTGTAGTAAGGCAAGATGGTATGAGGGGTAGGAGCAGTAACTGGCAATACTGTGTGTAGTAAGGCAAGATGGTATGAGGGGTAGGAGCAGTAACTGGCAATACTGTGTGTAGTAAGGCAAGATGGTATGAGGGGTAGGAGCAGTAACTGGCAATACTGTGTGTAGTAAGGCAAGATGGTATGAGGGGTAGGAGCAGTAACTGGCAATACTGTGTGTAGTAAGGCACGATGGTATGAGGGGTAGGAGCAGTAACTGGCAATACTGTGTGTAGTAAGGCAAGATGGTATGAGGGGTAGGAGCAGTAACTGGCAATACTGTGTGTAGTAAGGCAAGATGGTATGAGGGGTAGGAGCAGTAACTGGCAATACTGTGTGTAGTAAGGCAAGATGGTATGAGGGGTAGGAGCAGTAACTGGCAATACTGTGTGTAGTAAGGCAAGATGGTATGAGGGGTAGGAGCAGTAACTGGCAATACTGTGTGTAGTAAGGCAAGATGGTATGAGGGGTAGGAGCAGTAACTGGCAATACTGTGTGTAGTAAGGCAAGATGGTATGAGGGGTAGGAGCAGTAACTGGCAATACTGTGTGTAGTAAGGCAAGATGGTATGAGGGGTAGGAGCAGTAACTGGCAATACTGTGTGTAGTAAGGCACGATGGTATGAGGGGTAGGAGCAGTAACTGGCAATACTGTGTGTAGTAAGGCACGATGGTATGAGGGGTAGGAGCAGTAACTGGCAATACTGTGTGTAGTAAGGCACGATGGTATGAGGGGTAGGAGCAGTAACTGGCAATACTGTGTGTAGTAAGGCAAGATGGTATGAGGGGTAGGAGCAGTAACTGGCAATACTGTGTGTAGTAAGGCAAGATGGTATGAGGGGTAGGAGCAGTAACTGGCAATACTGTGTGTAGTAAGGCACGATGGTATGAGGGGTAGGAGCAGTAACTGGCAATACTGTGTGTAGTAAGGCAAGATGGTATGAGGGGTAGGAGCAGTAACTGGCAATACTGTGTGTAGTAAGGCAAGATGGTATGAGGGGTAGGAGCAGTAACTGGCAATACTGTGTGTAGTAAGGCAAGATGGTATGAGGGGTAGGAGCAGTAACTGGCAATACTGTGTGTAGTAAGGCACGATGGTATGAGGGGTAGGAGCAGTAACTGGCAATACTGTGTGTAGTAAGGCAAGATGGTATGAGGGGTAGGAGCAGTAACTGGCAATACTGTGTGTAGTAAGGCAAGATGGTATGAGGGGTAGGAGCAGTAACTGGCAATACTGTGTGTAGTAAGGCAAGATGGTATGAGGGGTAGGAGCAGTAACTGGCAATACTGTGTGTAGTAAGGCAAGATGGTATGAGGGGTAGGAGCAGTAACTGGCAATACTGTGTGTAGTAAGGCAAGATGGTATGAGGGGTAGGAGCAGTAACTGGCAATACTGTGTGTAGTAAGGCACGATGGTATGAGGGGTAGGAGCAGTAACTGGCAATACTGTGTGTAGTAAGGCAAGATGGTATGAGGGGTAGGAGCAGTAACTGGCAATACTGTGTGTAGTAAGGCAAGATGGTATGAGGGGTAGGAGCAGTAACTGGCAATACTGTGTGTAGTAAGGCAAGATGGTATGAGGGGTAGGAGCAGTAACTGGCAATACTGTGTGTAGTAAGGCACGATGGTATGAGGGGTAGGAGCAGTAACTGGCAATACTGTGTGTAGTAAGGCACGATGGTATGAGGGGTAGGAGCAGTAACTGGCAATACTGTGTGTAGTAAGGCAAGATGGTATGAGGGGTAGGAGCAGTAACTGGCAATACTGTGTGTAGTAAGGCAAGATGGTATGAGGGGTAGGAGCAGTAACTGGCAATACTGTGTGTAGTAAGGCACGATGGTATGAGGGGTAGGAGCAGTAACTGGCAATACTGTGTGTAGTAAGGCAAGATGGTATGAGGGGTAGGAGCAGTAACTGGCAATACTGTGTGTAGTAAGGCACGATGGTATGAGGGGTAGGAGCAGTAACTGGCAATACTGTGTGTAGTAAGGCAAGATGGTATGAGGGGTAGGAGCAGTAACTGGCAATACTGTGTGTAGTAAGGCAAGATGGTATGAGGGGTAGGAGCAGTAACTGGCAATACTGTGTGTAGTAAGGCAAGATGGTATGAGGGGTAGGAGCAGTAACTGGCAATACTGTGTGTAGTAAGGCAAGATGGTATGAGGGGTAGGAGCAGTAACTGGCAATACTGTGTGTAGTAAGGCAAGATGGTATGAGGGGTAGGAGCAGTAACTGGCAATACTGTGTGTAGTAAGGCAAGATGGTATGAGGGGTAGGAGCAGTAACTGGCAATACTGTGTGTAGTAAGGCAAGATGGTATGAGGGGTAGGAGCAGTAACTGGCAATACTGTGTGTAGTAAGGCAAGATGGTATGAGGGGTAGGAGCAGTAACTGGCAATACTGTGTGTAGTAAGGCAAGATGGTATGAGGGTAGGGCAGTAACTGGCAACTGTGTAGTAGGCAGATGGTATGAGGGTAGGCAGTAACTGGCAATACTGTGTGTAGTAAGGCACGATGGTATGAGGGGTAGGAGCAGTAACTGGCAATACTGTGTGTAGTAAGGCACGATGGTATGAGGGGTAGGAGCAGTAACTGGCAATACTGTGTGTAGTAACTGGCAATACTGTGTGTAGTAAGGCAAGATGGTATGAGGGGTAGGAGCAGTAACTGGCAATACTGTGTGTAGTAAGGCAAGATGGTATGAGGGGTAGGAGCAGTAACTGGCAATACTGTGTGTAGTAAGGCACGATGGTATGAGGGGTAGGAGCAGTAACTGGCAATACTGTGTGTAGTAAGGCACGATGGTATGAGGGGTAGGAGCAGTAACTGGCAATACTGTGTGTAGTAAGGCAAGATGGTATGAGGGGTAGGAGCAGTAACTGGCAATACTGTGTGTAGTAAGGCAAGATGGTATGAGGGGTAGGAGCAGTAACTGGCAATACTGTGTGTAGTAAGGCAAGATGGTATGAGGGGTAGGAGCAGTAACTGGCAATACTGTGTGTAGTAAGGCAAGATGGTATGAGGGGTAGGAGCAGTAACTGGCAATACTGTGTGTAGTAAGGCAAGATGGTATGAGGGGTAGGAGCAGTAACTGGCAATACTGTGTGTAGTAAGGCAAGATGGTATGAGGGGTAGGAGCAGTAACTGGCAATACTGTGTGTAGTAAGGCAAGATGGTATGAGGGGTAGGAGCAGTAACTGGCAATACTGTGTGTAGTAAGGCACGATGGTATGAGGGGTAGGAGCAGTAACTGGCAATACTGTGTGTAGTAAGGCAAGATGGTATGAGGGGTAGGAGCAGTAACTGGCAATACTGTGTGTAGTAAGGCAAGATGGTATGAGGGGTAGGAGCAGTAACTGGCAATACTGTGTGTAGTAAGGCAAGATGGTATGAGGGGTAGGAGCAGTAACTGGCAATACTGTGTGTAGTAAGGCAATGGTATGAGGGTAGGAGCAGTAACTGGCAACTGGTAGTAGCAGGTGGGGTAGGAGCAGTAACTGGCAATACTGTGTGTAGTAAGGCAAGATGGTATGAGGGGTAGGAGCAGTAACTGGCAATACTGTGTGTAGTAAGGCACGATGGTATGAGGGGTAGGAGCAGTAACTGGCAATACTGTGTGTAGTAAGGCAAGATGGTATGAGGGGTAGGAGCAGTAACTGGCAATACTGTGTGTAGTAAGGCAAGATGGTATGAGGGGTAGGAGCAGTAACTGGCAATACTGTGTGTAGTAAGGCAAGATGGTATGAGGGGTAGGAGCAGTAACTGGCAATACTGTGTGTAGTAAGGCAAGATGGTATGAGGGGTAGGAGCAGTAACTGGCAATACTGTGTGTAGTAAGGCACGATGGTATGAGGGGTAGGAGCAGTAACTGGCAATACTGTGTGTAGTAAGGCAAGATGGTATGAGGGGTAGGAGCAGTAACTGGCAATACTGTGTGTAGTAAGGCAAGATGGTATGAGGGGTAGGAGCAGTAACTGGCAATACTGTGTGTAGTAAGGCAAGATGGTATGAGGGGTAGGAGCAGTAACTGGCAATACTGTGTGTAGTAAGGCACGATGGTATGAGGGGTAGGAGCAGTAACTGGCAATACTGTGTGTAGTAAGGCACGATGGTATGAGGGGTAGGAGCAGTAACTGGCAATACTGTGTGTAGTAAGGCAAGATGGTATGAGGGGTAGGAGCAGTAACTGGCAATACTGTGTGTAGTAAGGCACGATGGTATGAGGGGTAGGAGCAGTAACTGGCAATACTGTGTGTAGTAAGGCAAGATGGTATGAGGGGTAGGAGCAGTAACTGGCAATACTGTGTGTAGTAAGGCAAGATGGTATGAGGGGTAGGAGCAGTAACTGGCAATACTGTGTGTAGTAAGGCACGATGGTATGAGGGGTAGGAGCAGTAACTGGCAATACTGTGTGTAGTAAGGCAAGATGGTATGAGGGGTAGGAGCAGTAACTGGCAATACTGTGTGTAGTAAGGCAAGATGGTATGAGGGGTAGGAGCAGTAACTGGCAATACTGTGTGTAGTAAGGCAAGATGGTATGAGGGGTAGGAGCAGTAACTGGCAATACTGTGTGTAGTAAGGCAAGATGGTATGAGGGGTAGGAGCAGTAACTGGCAATACTGTGTGTAGTAAGGCAAGATGGTATGAGGGGTAGGAGCAGTAACTGGCAATACTGTGTGTAGTAAGGCAAGATGGTATGAGGGGTAGGAGCAGTAACTGGCAATACTGTGTGTAGTAAGGCAAGATGGTATGAGGGGTAGGAGCAGTAACTGGCAACACTGTGTGTAGTAAGGCACGATGGTATGAGGGGTAGGAGCAGTAACTGGCAATACTGTGTGTAGTAAGGCAAGATGGTATGAGGGGTAGGAGCAGTAACTGGCAATACTGTGTGTAGTAAGGCAAGATGGTATGAGGGGTAGGAGCAGTAACTGGCAACACTGTGTGTAGTAAGGCACGATGGTATGAGGGGTAGGAGCAGTAACTGGCAATACTGTGTGTAGTAAGGCAAGATGGTATGAGGGGTAGGAGCAGTAACTGGCAATACTGTGTGTAGTAAGGCAAGATGGTATGAGGGGTAGGAGCAGTAACTGGCAATACTGTGTGTAGTAAGGCAAGATGGTATGAGGGGTAGGAGCAGTAACTGGCAATACTGTGTGTAGTAAGGCACGATGGTATGAGGGGTAGGAGCAGTAACTGGCAATACTGTGTGTAGTAAGGCATTGTCTATTTTAGTAGCTGTGACAAGTAGCTGCTACTAGTAGCTCAGTGTGTCTTCACCCTAAGGGCTGACAGACAGGGAGATTAGTCTGCCATGCATTGGCATTTAGCTCAGTTCATATGTTCTATAGAGCTGTGACTGGGGCACTACTGGCCATACCTTGAAGCACAAAGGAAGCTTTTGTTTGGGATTTACTTCTCAGTGGGAGCTGCAGTTGCTTTTAGAACAAACATTTTTTGGTTCAGACCACCCTCTCCTCTTACTACAGCATTGGATTGGGGCCCACCTTTAGTTCAAAACAAAGTCATACGTATATAAACATGAACTCTTCCTAAGTTCGAGAGATAAGCAAGACTATAAATAAGCCTTCCCTCCTCAAATTGCCTTTGTGTTTGGCTCCAAGGCTGCGGCCCCTCAGTCCCAAGAAAGATAAGGCTAATGTCCCACGGGGAGATAAGGGCTCTGGCACACGGGGAGATTAGTCGCCCGCGACAAGGCAACTTCCGCGATTTCAGGGAAATCCAGGGGCGCCACGTATGCATTCCCAGCGGCGATTTACATTTTTACCGGTGGGATGGCATTTTGGTGAGATTAGTCGCCCGCGAACAGGGAAATTTGTTGCGGGCGACTAATCTCCCCATGTTCCAGAGCCCTAAAGGGTGAAGACACACGGAGCTACTTAAGGCCCCCATACATGGGCCGATCCGCTCGCTTTGGATTTCCGCAAATCGCCACGCCGCGTATGCCATCCCACCGGTGATATGACATCCCACTGGTGAAAATGTAAATCACCGGTGGGATGGCATACGCGGCGTGGCGATTTGCGGAAATCCAAAGCGAGCGGATCGGCCCATGTATGGGGGCCTTAAGTAGCTCCGTGTGTCTTCACCCTTTAGGGCTCTGGAACATGGGGAGATTAGTCGCCCGCAACAAATTTCCCTGTTCGCGGGCGACTAATCTCACCAAAATGCCATCCCACCGGTGATTTACATTTTCACCAGTGGGATGTCATATCGGGGAGATTAGTCGCCTGCAACAAGGGAGATTTGTCGCGGGCGACTAATCTCCCCGTGTGCCACAGCCCTTAGTCTCTGCGATGTTTAACCCTTTAAGTGCCAGCCGAATTCGTCATTTCAGTTCCCCCCAGTGCCAGACGTTTTGTAAACATTCTGTGCTCTCTCAATGTAGGGGCTTTTACTGGGGGCAGGGTTAAGTTTAGGTAGGCAAACTATATATTGTTTTTTTCAGGAGAACCTGAGCTTTCCAAATATACCTGAGTTTTTGTGTATTTCCACTTCTGGAACAAGATTTAGAGCTTGAAATACAAAAAAAAAAAAGAAAAAATGCTATTTTTCATGATATAAGGATTTCTACCAGAAACATATTTTATTTTATGGACAAAAATTCAACTGATTTGGAAAGCCTCATGTCTCCCGAACGTGCCAATACCTGATATGTATAGTTTAATTGAGATTTCTGACTTCTATAGATCAAAAACTCCCAGCAGTAAATTACTAAATTTTCAAAGCATTACAGCAGAATACAGCATACTTTACATTCCAAAGCCAAAAATCCTGGAATATTAGGTTTACCCCAGGAAACCATACATTTTTGAAAACTACACATTCTGACGAATCCGAAATGGGTAACTATGTCTTCCAACTCCTAAGTACCAAACGGCAATGCTTTACTGAATTTAGCATTTTCTATAAAAAATTATGAAAATTCTAAAAAATCACCTTATCTCCCACATAACATTAGGTACGAAGAAAACACACCCTAAATATGAAAGCCAGGGGTCCACTGAACAGTTTGATGCCCATTGTGCATAGGATCACCGATGTATCTGGAATTTAGAGACCCCAAAAGGAAGTTAGTGCATACAAATTGCCCAGGAGATCTCTTTAGCTACTGAAAATTCAACACATTTACTGCATTTTCTGTGGGGTAAAAACACAAAAAAATACATTGACCCCCCAAAATCATATATTTTTGGAAAGTACACATTTGGACGAATTCAAAATTGGTACCCATGTCTTTCTACTCCAAACTACTGAGTCGCAATTCTTTCCCAAAATTGCCAGTTTTGATGAAATACCTAAAAATCACATCAAATCTACCACTTTCAAGCACCTTATCTCCCACATAACATTAGGTACCAAAAGAACACACCCTAAATATGAAAGCCAAGGGTCCGCTGAACAGTTTGATGCCCATTGTGCATAGGATCACCAATGTATCTGGCATTTAGAGACCCCATAAGGAAGTTAGTGCATACAAATTGCCCAGGAGATCTCTTTAGCTACTGAAAATTCAACACATTTACTGCATTTTCTGTGGGGTAAAAACACAAAAAAATACATTGACCCCCCAAAACCATATATTTTTGGAAAGTACACATTCGGGCGAATTCAAAATTAGTACCCATGTCTTTCTACTCCAAACTACAGAGTCGCAGTGCTTTCCCAAAATTGCTAGTTTTGGTGAAATACCTGAAAAACACATCAAATCTTCCACTATCAAGCACCTTATCTCCAACATAACATTAGGTACCAAGAAAACACACCCGAAATATGAAAGCCAAGGGTCCGCTGAACAGTTTGATGCCCATTGTGCATAGAATCAGCACTGTATCTGGCATTTAGAGACCCCATAAGGACGTCAGTGCATAGAGATTGCCCCAGAGGTCTCTTTAGCTACTGAAAATTCAACACGTTTACTGCATTTTCTGTGGGGTAAAAACCCAAAAAAATACATTGACCCCCCAAAACCATATATTTTTGGAAAGTACACATTCGGGCGAATTCAAAATTGGTACCCATGTCTTTCTACTCCAAACTACAGAGTCGCAGTGCTTTCCCAAAATTGCTAGTTTTGGTGAAATACCTGAAAAACACATCAAATCTTCCACTTTCAAGCACCTTATCTCCCACATAACATTAGGTACCAAAAGAACACACCCTAAATATGAAAGCCAAGGGTCCGCTGAACAGTTTGATGCCCATTGTGCATAGGATCACCAATGTATCTGGCATTTAGAGACCCCATAAGGAAGTTAGTGCATACAAATTGCCCAGGAGATCTCTTTAGCTACTGAAAATTCAACACGTTTACTGCATTTTCTGTGGGGTAAAAACACCAAAAAATACATTGACCCCCCAAAACCATATATTTTTGGAAAGTACACATTCGGGCGAATTCAAAATTGGTACCCATGTCTTTCTACTCCAAACTACAGAGTCGCAGTGCTTTCCCAAAATTGCTAGTTTTGGTGAAATACCTGAAAAACACATCAAATCTTCCACTTTCAAGCACCTTATCTCCCACATAACATTAGGTACCAAGAAAACACACCCTAAATATGAAAACCAAGGGTCCGCTGAACAGTTTGATGCCCATTGTGCATAGGATCACCGATGTATCTGGCATTTAGAGACCCCAAAAGGAAGTTAGTGCATACAAAGTGTATACACTGCAATATAAGCTACCGGCATGTGCATTATGCGGCATAAGACCCCCTAACAGTAAGGAAACCCTAGAAAACCATATATTTTCTGAAAGTACACATTCTGACAAAACAAAAATGGGCAAATACATCTTTCTACTACAAACTACCAAACTACAAAGCTATGCTAAACAGAACGGTTTTTATGATATTTCTGAAAATTGTCACAAAGCTTGCATTTTACCCCATTATGTACCCCCACATTTTGTACCATATCAACATAAAACATTCTAAATATGAACGCCAGGGGTCTACTGAACAGTTTGATGCCCTATATGCATAGATTTACCAAACTATGTGGGGTACAGGGGCACCCAAGTAAAAATAGTGCATATGAATTTTCACATAAGATGCTTCGGCTCATGCAGTTTTTGCACCCGGTATGTGTATTATGTGCCATACGACCACCTAACAGTAAGGAGACCCTAGAAAACCATATATTTTCCGAAAGTACACATTCTGACAAAACAAAAATGGGTAAATAAAACTTTCTACTACAAACTACAAAGCTATGCTAAACAGAACGGTTTTTGTGACATTTCTGAAAATCAAGCGAACAAGAACTATGCATAACTGAAAATGCTATAAAATGGCTAAACATGCAGTAAAATACCCCAAAATCCACCAAAATCACAGAAAATGTAGTAGAAACACCAAAATAATACACAAAAGATATTGCGCAGTGCGGTTAGCGAATACACTATCCGCAATGGCAATAAAACATTTTTTTCAGGCAGGAATAAAAACGATGCGATTAGAAAAAAAAAAAAAATTACAAAATTACATAAGTGTGTAAGTGTGTGTGTACATTAGGTAAAATGTGTTTTGTGTGCATGTATGCAAGTAAGTGTAAGTGTTGTGAATGTTTGAAATCTCCCAACTCCCCTAAAATGTATGTGTTTGTGTGTAAATGTGAGTATAAGTGTGTATTAGTGTATTATTAGTGTATTATGTGTGTGTATGTGTGTTTTTGTGTGTTTTTGCCACTTACCTGTGTAGGAGATCCGTGGATCAGCAGGGAGACACACGCAGCACGAGTCCGGCAGTGAGTATCAGCAGCAGGAAGCAGGGGGGCCAGCAGGGGGGGGAGCAGAGAAAGGCAGAAGGCGATGGTGAAATCCAGGAATGGATTTCACGTGCCTGCCTTTTGTTATGGGGCCCCTGGGCGATCGCGCCCCAGGGGCCACTCGTTCCCCACCTCTGACTTGTGTCTGGAGGCTGGGGAACGAGCGGGGAGCGAAGGAGCGGCTTGAAAAGCCGCTTCTCCGCTCCCAAACCCGGAAGTGCCCCAGGACGTAGAATCTACGTCCTGTGGCACTTAGGTCCTTTAGTACCCAGGACGTAGATTCTACGTCCTGTGGCACTAAAAAGGTTAATAAGAGAGTTCCAGCAACAAGTCACTTGCCTTTTCCTAACAAGCGATTACTAGAGGTTTCAACAATGGAGCGATTTCTATTTCCCACAAATCCAGGTGTCCTATTCCCCGCCCACAATTAGATATTACATTCAGTGCAATGGGGAAATCGCAGCGACTTCCCGCTCAGTGGGTTTTACTTTCAGCGATTCCAGTAGATTTGAATGGCAGTGCTTTCTTTGTAAAATCTCTCGTCGGTTTAGGTACTCGCTTTTTAAAAATCACAGCGACTAATCTCTCCATGGGACATTTGCCTAAGGGCTCTGGCACACGGGGAGATTAGTCGCCCGCAACAAATCTCCCTGTTCGCGGCCGACTAATCTCCCCGAGTTGCCATCACCTGCCATCCCACGGGCGACACTGCAAGTCGCCGGTGGGATGGCACATGCGGCGGCGCTATTTTGGGAAATCGCTGAAGTTGCCTTTCGAGGCTTTTTTGGCGATTTGCTGAAATCGCGCCGCCGCGTGTGCCATCCCACCGGCAACTTACATTTTCGCCGGTGGGATGGCAGGTGATGGCAACTCGGGGAGATTAGTCGCCCGCGAACAGGGAGATTTGTCGCAGGCGACTAATCTCCCCGTGTGCCAGAGCCCTAAAACTCCTTCCCATCACAAAACTCTTGCTGACTGGAGCAGATACAGGACTAACAGCTCATTGTGAATCCTATGTCAGTGACTTATATTAAACATGGCAATTCCGTGGGTGGGGCTCAGCCCACAAGCAGTACGCACTGCATAGGGATCAGGCTTTGCAGAAATGTATTTTTTGTTTAGGACAATGTCATCTGCCTGCAAAGCTATTCGGGTGAAGACACACTGGGCTACTTGTAGCAGCTACTTGTCACGGCTACAAAATGCCAGAAAATCCCCTGCCATAGACAGTACTGAGAATTTCCCCTGCTAAACACACGTAGAGACAATTATCAGTAAATGATCAGCATTGTCTGTTTTAGTAGCCATGACAAGTAGCTGCTACTAGAAGCTCCGTGTGTCTTCCCCCTTAATCACTCAGGCAACAAAACAACCCAAACGCACTCTGTGTGCCAGTTTGTATTATTGTTGGATTTAAAGCAAGTAGATTCCAGTTCAAACCAAGTCTAATTTTTTCATGTAAATGCACATATCACCCACACACACTCGCCTACTCATTCTATGCGTCCCATTTGCACACCCCAGGTGTCTCAAAGGCATCTACCTGATTAAGTCATTGCTGTACAAAATGTAGGGACATTTGTTTGGGAAGGAATACTTTACCTTTCATTTGCACAGTTTCAGGTCTCTGATCGTGCTTTATTAAGAGTAATTAGCTCTTTAATGGTTCTTGGGTTCCGGGTCAGTGGCTCTTATGTGTTCCATCATGGAAATGCATGTTACACGGGTCTGTTATAATAGACCTGGACCTTGGTACCTCAGTTTCCCTCAAGTGCCTGCCTACCTGTACCCAACCATCAGGTTTCCTATAGGCAATTCCCCCCCCTCTGAATGTCTCTAAAAACTATAACATCAGTAACATATGTAGGGACCCATAGGGTTAAGCTCCCTATGGTGTTATCCCTTATCTTTATGTTATCTGTGTTGTAATAGGGCAGAGCCCTCTACACTCAGATTACAGTATTAGGCTACCCTCTATAGGTTTAGCCCAGGTTGACCACTCCCCTTGTGCAGACTATATAGTGTCTTGCACCAGGAAGTGTCTTTCTCTTTGGCTGCTGTTCTCTCAGGCTGCATGTCATCGGGCCTGAGACACACGGTCTCAGTAAAGAGAACTGCCAGTTTATAAGTCGGGGACAGGGCCCCGTGAATGAGAACTAGCCAGCACAGACAGGTTTACTTATAGCACCCTCTAGGAGTGGTGAGAGTAGTCAGATTATTTAGTAAGGGCAGTCTATAGCCCCAACCAGGAGTTGTAACAAAGGGTTTAGTCCACCCCGGCTCTGTAGTCGTTCTTTAGGGACCGGTTTTATTAGACGCCAGGTACCAGTGTTAGGAGCTCTCCCCTGGACCACAGTCGGCCGGAACACTCCCTTCTGAAAGGTCTATATCTCAGGTGTCAACTAATCCTCTGTGCATCCTCCAAGTGGGTTATTCTGTGCCTAAGTGTCACCTTTGTATTATCCACGGTGATCACACATTCTATACTGCTGTGTCTGTGAGTATACCCTGCTGCACTATAAAGTTGTGCCTTTGTCCAATAAATTGTACCATAGTTATTAAGCAAGAATCCTCTGGCGTCCATTATTCTCTATTTGCACTACACACCTCAGCTAGTGGTAGTTCAACTACACCCTCAGCTCCATCAAATTCTCCCATATAGCGGAGGCTCACCCCTTTGTATTAAGTGTCGCAATGTAACCCATGCTCATACTATCACTACTAGCCTGGGTTTGGTAAATTGGGTCAGAAAAGCGTTACACATACTTGGTTAGAAGACCAATCCAAACCACTTTTGGGCTATTCCGTGGTACCTGACCAGGCAGAACTCTAGCAGGGCCTAGTCCAGTGGCTCAATGCAGAAATAAATAGGAATGCCACTTTTTTGTTTTTACATTCACCCGAATCTTCTATCGATAATGCATATTCTAATAATTTGCATATGTAAATTAGCAATATCCTGTAGGAAAAAAAAATCACTTTCCATTGTCACGTGATTGCATCTCTAATTTGAAAACATGAACACAAGGATAAATACCCCATGTAGGAGCCTTTCTAAATAAATGCAGATATCCAATACAACTGCAGCAACAGACCCTACCCTAGACTTTATAAGCCTGGCTGATATTATTATTATTATTTATATAGCGCCATCAATTGACGCAGTGCTTTACAGAATAGAGGGGTACAAAAGACAGAACAGTTAACATGTACATATAAACAATTCACAAAAATGGTTTGTAGTTGCATTGGATGAGGATCGGAGACGCTAGGGGGAGGGCCCTGCTCGCAAGAGCTTACATTCTAGTCCCCTTTGCCTTCCTGGCCACTCCCTGATATGTTGGGGGGCTGCCATACTGGCTTTCACATCATCTCAAACAGAACTCTAGCTGAATAGGTGGTTTTACCACTCCCTGGCACAAGTACTGCGCTCACCCTGCACCAACATACAGTTGCTTTTCCTTTCTCTGGCAGGTGTCTGTGGGACACAGGGACCATGGGGACCATGGGGTATAGTATCTACCAGCAGGAGGCAGGACACTAGAAGAGGAAGAAGAGTAGGAAGCCCCTCCTCCCTGCTACTATACCCCCGTGCATATCCTGTTAGCGCCAGTTTTTTCTAGTGTCCTCAGGAGACAGGATCTCTCTACCATCCTACATGGATTTCTTCGCCCAGATTGAATCTGGCACCAGGGGTTGACCTACAGGGGCCTCACCAAGGGCTTCCTACACAGGCTTCCCCCGTCGTGGGACTAAGCGCACTGGGGCCAGTAAGCCTCCCCTGGAGCGGGCCAGTCAGGGATCCCTGCCGCTGCATGTGAGTGCAGAAGCTGTCCAGTGCTGCGTTTGCCAGAATCCAGGATCTCCACATCCAGGTCAGCCTCTGCCTTTGCCTGCCCAGCCTGCCTGCCTGCTCAGCCTGCCTTACCTAGTCCTCCCGGTCTCTCTCTCCCCCTGTTCGCCCCCATGCGTTCCACTGCAGTCCCTCTCTTTCGAGCGCTCTGACGTCATTGCGTGACTCCTTCTTCGGCACGCTTCTCCTTCTCGCCACTTAGGCCCGCTCTCCATCCTTAATGGTTCTCCTTGCCACAGATCTTCCTTGCATTGTGGCTTGCCATCCTTCACAGTGGTGGGGGGAGGACTCGGCATCGACCCTCTCACTCTCCATCCTGAACGCGGTCGCTCCGCTTGCCATCCGGGACCCCAGAACGCAGAACGCAGGCCAGACGCTGGAGGGACGGTACCCGCAGGGCACTGTACTTAACCTGTACCTGGCACCGTACTTAACCTGTACCTGGCACCGTACTTAACCTGTACCTGGCACCGTACTTAACCTGTACCTGGCACCGTACTTAACCTGTACCTGGCACTGTACAACGCAGGCCAGACGCTGGAGGGACGGTACCCGCAGGGCACTGTACTTAACCTGTACCTGGCACTGTACTTAACCTGTACCTGGCACCGTACTTAACCTGTACCTGGCACCGTACTTAACCTGTACCTGGCACCGTACTTAACCTGTACCTGGCACCGTACTTAACCTGTACCTGGCACCGTACTTAACCTGTACCTGGCACCGTACTTAATCCGTACCTGGCACCGTACTTAACCCGTACCTGGCACCGTACTTAACCCGTACCTGGCACCGTACTTAACCCGTACCTGGCACCGTACTTAACCTGTACCTGGCACCGTACTTAACCTGTACCTGGCACCGTACTTAACCTGTACCTGGCACCGTACTTAACCTGCGCGCGGCACCGTACTTAACCTGCGCGCGGCACCGTACTTAACCTGCGCGCGGCACCGTACTTATCCTGCGCGCGGCACCGTACTTATCCTGCGCGCGGCACCGTACTTATCCTGCGCGCGGCACCGTACTTATCCTGCGCGCGGCACCGTACTTATCCTGCGCGCGGCACCGTACTTAACCTGCGCGCGGCACCGTACTTAACCTGCGCGCGGCACCGTACTTAACCTGCGCGCGGCACCGTACTTAACCTGCGCGCGGCACCGTACTTGACCTATAACCGGTATCAGCAATGCACCTAACCTGCGCTTCACAACGTAGTTAACCTGTACTTGGCACTGTACTCTCCCTTACTTGGCACAATACTTGACCTGTGATTGGCACTGCACTCACACAGTAGCATAGTAACATAGTAAGTCGGGTTGAAAAAAGACATACGTCCATCATGTTCAACCATAATGCCTACATATAACCTGCTTTTCACTGTACCTGTACCTGGCTTGGCACTGTATTAACCCATACTGACACTATACCTAAACTGTGCGCGGCACTGTATTTAACCTGTCCTGACACGATACCTAAACTGTGTTTGGCACCGTACCGAACCTGTACCTACATGGCACCTATCTGTGCTGGCACTGTACTCAACCTGTACTTGGCACTGTACTCAACCTGTACTTGGCACGGTACTTAACCTGTGCTTGGCACTGTATTTAACCTGTACTTGCACGGCCCTTATCACGGGCTTGGCTCTGTATGTAACCTGCACTTGGCACTTTACTTAACTTGTACTGGCATGGTACCTAACCTGTGCTTGGCACTGTATTAACCTGTTCTCTGCACTGTGCTAAACTTGTACTTGGCACTGTATTTAACCTGTACTTGCACGGCCCTTAACACGGGCTTGGCTCTGTATGTAACCTGCACTTGGCACTGTACTTAACTTGTACTAGCATGATACCTAACCTGTGCTTGGCACTGTATTAACCTGTCCTGGCACGGTCCTTAACACGGGCCTGGCTCTGTACTTAACCTTTACTTGGCACTGTATTTACATGTATATGGCACCGCACTTCACCTGTACTTGACACAGTACTTAACCTGTGCGGGACACGGTACTTAACCCTTACTTGGCACTGTACATGGCACGGTACATGGCTATATACCTGGCACCATATCTGGCACTGTACTTGGCTCCCTACTACTCCTGTACTTGGCACTGTACCCCACTCCGTGCTGCAAGGTACTTGGCCTTAAACTTGGCACCGTGCCCGGCTCTGCACTTGGCACCGCGCTGGCGCTGCGCTTGGCACCATACTAACTACGCCCCGTACATCAGCACTGTCCCCGTACTCGGCCTGCACTGACACTGTAATAAGCATTGTGTTACGCGGTAATCGGCTCCGTTTTGCCTTACTCGACAGGATATTCCTTCACTACCGACCTTATGCTGCTCTACGCCCACTGGGCTCTAGGGGAATCCCCTTTATGGTACAATACCTAACATGCAGTAGGTGTCGCCAATACCCCTTGTGGCAGAAAGGATCTGTCCTCTGCTTCTCGTGGCTCCTGGTCGCAGCCTTTTCCCAGGCCTAGTCTTGCCCTCCCAGCCACCTTCCAAATCTCAGGGGTGGCTGATTCGGCAGCGGGGCACTATGCTTCAACGCAGGCTCCCACTTTCAGCACGGACCCCACTTACGGGCCATTCTGCTTCCACTGGCATTCCCAGTTGGCCGCCCGCCTGGATAAGATATTGGACAGGCTGGGCCGCAAAGGTCCTGTTTTTCGGGCCGAATAGCTCAAGCATCAGGCCTTCCACCCAGGAAGACTTAGCATTAAGACTCCATACACGCCTGACCACTGGGAGGATCATCCCTAGTGAAGGAGAAGCCTTCCCTGATGACCTAAAGGAGTCAGTAGAAGCTCCCTAGTCTCCTTCCGAAGCATTTGACTCTATCACTGCATCGGCTGCAACCTTGTTATTCCTTCCGCAGCAAGGGTTGGTATAATGGTTCCTTCCCCACCCTTCTGTGGAAGCACCTCTCCCTCAGAACACAGTTCGTCCACTTCATGAATTCCTTCCTTCTAGGACTCCATGGACAAGAAGGTGGATGGACCCCTCTCATACACACTCTCTTTAGCAGGAGAAAGCCAACGTCCCATTATGGTCCCAACCTGGGACTCCCAGGCCACCCAGTCCTGGTCCAAGAAGCTGCCGGCCTAGCCTCCCAAATCCAGGACGCCAAGGAATACATCGAAACGCATCCCTTGAGGCAGCACAGGTGTTTAGCAACACAAGACACCCTTGGTAGCCTCTGCTGTTCACCGTGTCGACATCTCCGGTCAGCCAAGACTCTTCTACAGGTCACCTCCCCTTCCCACGGGAAGTCCTTATGCCTAGGGATAACAACCTCCTTTTCCATTCGCGCAGGGTCACCTTCATGACCCGCAGTGGAACATCCGTGGAATCGAACAAGTCTGCCTGAAGGATCAGGATCCTACCCAGGACACGATTCCCTTGCGTGGTGCCTGTATATGTCTCATATCAGCCAAAGTCGGACCCTCCTGGAATCACGAGGGCGGCTTCGGACCGTGGACGCCAGTCCAGCAGATTGGACCATAGCTCCAAAGAAGCATTGGCTCAAGGGACCTGCTCGACCTCAGAAGCGCAGCTCCTGATCAACACCAGGAAGATCAGGATAACCCGCATGGCCATTCTTCTCCTACCACACATGAACCGCAAGTTCCACTATTAAGGGCCACCTATCACGACCCTCTTGCCCCAGCGGCGGATGCCCTAACGGCCACAGGGACTTAATCTGCATACTTCCCCTTCTCCTCCTCTGCCTCAGAATTGTCAGAAGAATCAAGGTGGAGTCATGAATCATCATTCTGCTTCCCTCTCCTGGCCAGGAAAGCCTGGCCCACCAACGATGGCGCTCAGTAAGTCTGACCCTGGCACCTTCCTCAGGACTCCGACTTCTCGCTCCAGGTAATGCTCACCACCCCGATCCAGCCTCCCCGAAACCAACGGCCGGCTAGCAAGCACAAGGCTCTTCACCAGATGGTACCCGTACCATGAGGGCAGCTCGGAAGCTGGTACCCTCCAAGGATGAAGGATCCACCAGACCTGGCGTGTTCGGGGTACTCCCTCCAGTTCTTTCCCTCTCGGCTGGTCATTCCCACTGTCTAGTGGGGAGAAAGGTTTGACCCTGGATTCTCCCTAATACTCGATTCGGCCTGGCTCGACATCCTCCAGTGAGGATGCTCATCCTACCGGACGTCACCACTTCCCACAGGAAAACACACTCCTCCTTGCGACCCCACTTGGGACCTCAACCAGGCTCCTGCCTACTCGGCAACACTGGCCCCGGCCACCATCTCCCTTGTCTGCCTACCTCCAAGACAGTCCTCTTGACAGATACCTCCTAACCACGGAGTGCCTGAGACCTCCGCATTTACATCAGCGTCCCTACCTACCTTCCTCCACGCAGACCAGGCAGTCCCACGAACACTTGCCATCATTGTTCCAAGGGTGGCGCCTTCCCTCAGTCAACCACGTTACTTCCATTCCCAAGGAATTGGAACTCCACTCTTGGACCCGGTCGGGCATAAAAATTTCACCTCCATCGGGGTACAGACACGTACCGCAGGACCCGCAAGACCATATGCAGAGCTCGCATTGCCTGGAGGAAGTCACCTCCCCTCTGCTCCAGAGCATACTCCAACACGGGTATCAGCACCCCCGGAGCCTTCCGGTACAAGATGTTCGGCACTCAGAAGTGCAGTGCTGTTGGGAACGAAGGACCTCGCCGGAGGAGCCGTCGTCGAGGAGCCGTCACCGAAGGATTGTGCTGTGCTGGCTACTAACGTACTAGGGGGGGTTTGCTGGCTACCAATGTACTAGGGGGGTTTGCTGACTACCAATGTACTAGGGGGGTTTGCTGACTACCAATGTACTGGGGGGGCACTGCTGGCTACCAATGTATTAGGGGGGGCACTGCTGGCTACCAATGTATTAGGGGGGGCCCTGCTGGCTACCAATGTACTAGGGGGGGCACTGCTGGCTACCAATGTATTAGGGGGGGCACTGCTGGCTACCAATGTACTGGGGGGGGCACTGCTGGCTACCAATGTTTTAGGGGGGGCCCTGCTGGCTACCAATGTACTGGGGGGGCCCTGCTGGCTACCAATGTACTAGGGGGGGCACTGCTGGCTACCAATGTACTAGGGGGGGCACTGCTGGCTACCAATGTACTGGGGGGGCACTGCTGGCTACCAATGTATTAGGGGGGGCACTGCTGGCTACCAATGTACTAGGGGGGGCACTGCTGGCTACCAATGTACTAGGGGGGGCACTGCTGGCTACCAATGTACTAGGGGGGGCACTGCTGGCTACCAATGTACTAGGGGGGGCACTGCTGGCTACCAATATACTAGGGGGGGCCCTGCTGGCTACCAATGTACTAGGGGGGGTTTGCTGGCTACCAATGTACTGGGGGGGCACTGCTGGCTACCAATGTATTAGGGGGGGGCACTGCTGGCTACCAATGTATTAGGGGGGGGCCCTGCTGGCTACCAATGTACTAGGGGGGGCACTGCTGGCTACCAATGTACTAGGGGGGGGCCCTGCTGGCTACCAATGTACTAGGGGGGGCACTGCTGGCTACCAATGTATTAGGGGGGGCACTGCTGGCTACCAATGTATTAGGGGGGGCACTGCTGGCTACCAATGTACTAGGGGGGGCACTGCTGGCTACCAATGTACTAGGGGGGGCACTGCTGGCTACCAATGTACTCGGGGGGGCACTGCTGGCTACCAATATACTAGGGGGGCCCTGCTGGCTACCAATGTACTAGGGGGGGGTTTGCTGGCTACCAATGTACTGGGTGGGCACTGCTGGCTACCAATGTATTAGGGGGGGCACTGCTGGCTACCAAGGTATTAGGGGGGGCCCTGCTGGCTACCAATGTACTGGGGGTGCCCTGCTGGCTACCAATGTACTGGGGGGGCCTGCTGGCTACCAATATACTAGGGGGGGCACTGCTGGCTACCAATGTACTAGGGGGGCACTGCTGGCTACCAATGTACTAGGGGGGGCACTGCTGGCTACCAACTTACTAGGGGGGGCACTGCTGGCTACCAATGTACTAGGGGGGGCACTGCTGGCTACCAATGTACTAGGGGGGGCACTGCTGGCTACCAATGTATTAGGGGGGGCCCTGCTGGCTACCAATGTACTGGGGGGGCCCTGCTGGCTACCAATGTACTAGGGGGGCCCTGCTGCCTACCAATGTCTCATATCTGTGAGTCCTTTGTATTTGTGGGAGGGGGGCCCAGAAATTTTTTTTGTGAGGGGCCCCGTGATTTCTGATGGCGGCCCTGTGCATGGGGGTATAGTAGCAGGGAGGAGGGGCTTCATACTCTTCTTCCTCTCTAGTGTCCTGCCTCCTGCTGGTAGATACTATACCCCATGGTCCCTGTGTCCCACAGACGCCCTGAGAGAAAAGGATTTAATGGTGAGTATCACAAAATCTCCTTTTACTTTTTGTTCAGCCACTCCCGAGTCATCTGGTTGCTAGGGTTTACATTACCCAATTAGCAACCAGGAAGTGGTTTGAGTGAGAGACTGGTATATGAATAGGAGAGGGCCTGAATAAAGAAATAACAATAACAACTAGAAATGGAAGTTTGAGAACAAACTTTATGTTGGGTTAAAAAACGTGAAGTCACTAAAGGAAATTTGATCTGTTGGCTCCGCCCACTGTTTCTAACCTTGGACCACAGTTCTATAGTAAAAACCACTGTGCAAAGTTTGGGGACCCTGGTTTTAATACTGTCTGAATGGCAGCAATTTAAATTTCCCCACTGAAAGTCAACAAGTGACATCTGATTGGCAGTTAGTGGCTCCGCCCACTTTTTCTAACCTGGAATTGTACTTACCCAGTGACTAACTCTGCAAACTTTGCATTAACTCTGCAGAGTCTGGGGACCCCGGTGTTATTACTGTGAGAATGGCAGCAGGTTGGATTTTCGCCAAGTCAGTACGTAAAATCTAATTGGCTGTTCACAGTTCCGCCCACTTTTGGGCATCTAACAATCATCATATTTTCATTCAGGCTGGCCCCATGACTATGTGATCCAAGTTTGGGGACTGTAGCCTCAGAGCTGTAAGATTGGCCGCAGTTTAAATTTTCCCATTAAAGTCAATGGGTTATATTTGATTGGCTGTTGTTGGCCCCTCCCCCTTTGGGATCCAGCAATTGTCGCTGTTTCATTCTTCATTTCACTCTTCCCTGTCAAAGTCAATGGAAAATTGGGGTGTTCGGAGCAGCGCCACAAAAAGACGGGGGGAATCGCTTAGAAAAGCACAAGCAGCCTGCTCCGCTATAGGGCGAAGAAGTGTGGGGAGTCTGGGTGTTGTACCCCTAAAGCTGTAGGTGGAGTAGCGTTTAGAAAATGGGGGGCGCTAAGAATAAGAAGAAAAAGCGGAAGAATAAGCTGAAGTCGAAGAACAGTATGATGGGTTTTTCAAATCAACACAATTAAAAGTAGCCTCGCGGAGCAATAGTTTCTTGGCTGCCGGGGTCAGTGACCCCCATTTGACTGTGGAAAGAGTCAGAAGAAGAAAGCAAATAATTAAAAACCGCTTTGTTCGCTTTTATAAAAATGTGACTGGTTATCTCCCCTAGTCCTCCTGTAGTGTTACAGTTACCCAACATCTGTTTGTGAGATTAATATCCAATGTTATTCTTATACCAGGAACGTTCAGATAAGGTGGCCAAGCGGCTGCAATTGATGGCGCAGAGATACGAGGCTCTGGAGAAAAGGCGCAACATGGAGGTAGAGGGCTATAAGACTGACATCAAGCTGCTGAGACAGCGGTTAAAGGATGTAGAGAAGCAACTATTCAAGGTGAGTCTGGGATAGACCGACGGCAAGATTTTCTGTTGCACGCATCTCATTGCCTTATACGAAAGCATATCTATATACAGAAACAAGATGGCAGAGAATAAATATTAAGTGTCACCTTAACCAAACAGGGGAAAACACACAGGCTGGTATTTTCTAGTACAATCTAGTAGAAGAGATGGCTATTCTGAGACAATTTGCAATTGGTCTTTTTTTTTTTATTTGTGGATTTTACTTAGCTTTTGTTCAGTAGCTTTCCAATTCGAAATTTCAGCAGCTGTCTGGTTGCTTGGGTTCAAATTAGTCTAGCAACCAGTCAGCGCTTTGAATAAGAGACTTGAACATGAGTAGGAGAGCACCTGAATAGAACGATAAGTAATAAAAAAGGACAATAAAACTGTAGCCTCACAGAGCAGTAGTTTATGGGCTGCCGGGGTCAGTGACCCCCATTTAGAGCCAGACGAAGAATGCAAATGATTAAAAAAAAAAAAACTATGAAAAAAATGAAGACTAATTAAAAATTGACCATTCTATAACATACTTGAAGGTAAAAACCCATTATCCAGAATGCTCGGAACCAAGGGTATTCTGGGTATGGGGTCTTTCCGTAATTTGGACCTCCATACCTTAAGTCTACTAAAAAATCAATTAAACATTAATTAAACCCAATAGGGCTGTTCTGCCCCAATAAGGGGTAATTATATCTTAGTTGGGATCAAGTACAGGTCCTGTTTTATTATTACAGAGAAAAGGGAATCATTTAACCATTAAATAAACCCAATAGGGCTGTTCTGCCCCCAATAAGGGGTAATTATATCTTAGTTGGGATCAAGTACAGGTACTGTTTTATTATTACAGAGAAAAGGGAATCATTTAACCATTAAATAAACCCAATAGGGCTGTTCTGCCCCCAATAAGGGGTAATTATATCTTAGTTGGGATCAAGTACAGGTACTGTTTTATTATTACAGATAAAAAGAAAATCAGGTTTAAAATGGAGTCTATGGGAGACGGCATTCTGTAATTCAGAGCTTTCTGGATAACGGGTTTCCGGATAAGTGATCCCATACCTGTACTATGATATTTGGAGCAGCAGTTACATTTTCTAGCCAGTAGGGGGAGCTTAAAATTCATAACACTACTATTGCTGTACTAGAGGATTAAACACACACAGTGAGACGGCTCATAACCAAACTAAGAAGGAACCCCTATGGGTAAGGGCCCTGTGGGGGTGAGAGGAGATGTGAATTAATCTTGCTCTCCTCTTTTTGCTCTCCTCTCAGGTGACGCTGAACATCGGGCCAGACCAAGATCTTGCTATTCTGGATGCAGTGCGGCAGGGCAACAAAAAGACACAAAAATTTCAAGGGAACTGGCAACTTAAAGGCAAATCTGTGGCCTGGGGAATGAACTGAGAATCGGATAGAGCACAAGGAGACTGACGGAGCTGCCACACTAAACAAGGAGCCACAGGTAAAGGTCTACCCTGGCTCTACCTCTTGGATTATATAGTGTGTTCGGCCCAGGAAGGAAGGAATATTGGCGGCCCATACACGTTGCCTAAGCGGACTGATCTTCTCCCGGTATCCCCACCTACGGGTGGGTTATATCGGGCGAATTCAGGCTTATTAGAAACAAGGGAATATTAGGAACAACGAATACAAGTACAGTACCTGTACTTGATCCCAAACTAAGATATATTGACCCCTTATTGGGGGCAGAAACAGCCCTATTGGGTTTATTTAAATGGTTAAATGAATTCCCCTTTTCTCTGTAATTAATAAAACAGTACCTGTTACTTCATCCCAACTAAGATATAATTACCCTTACTTGGGGGCCAGAACAGCCCTATTGGGTTTATTAATGGTTAAATGATTCCCTTTTCTCTGTAATAATAAAACAGTACCTGTACTTGATCCCAACTAAGATATAATTACCCCTTATTGGGGCAGAACAGCCCTATTGGGTTTATTTAATGGTTAAATGATTCCCTTTTCTCTGTAATAATAAAACAGTACCTGTACTTGATCCCAACTAAGATATAAATAATCCTTATTGGATGCAAAACAATCCTATTGGGTTTAATTAATGTTTTATTGATTTTTTAGTAGACTTAAGGGATGGAGATCCAAATTACGGAAAGACCCCTTATCCGTAATACCCTTTGTACCGAGCATTCTGGATAACCGGCCCTATACCTGTATGTCCTTAGGCCTTTAATGGCACTTTGCCAGGGTGCCCCGAGGTGTCATCCAACTATGTTATTTACATAATCAGATAAATTAGGTTTAAAAGGACACACGTGGATCACGTTCAGCCATAATGCCTGTATATAACCTGCCTAACTGCTAGTTGACCCAGAGGAAGGATAAACCCCTTCTGAGGCCTCTCTATTTGCTGCAGGGGGGGGGGGATTCCTTCCTGACTGGACCAACTGGTACCACGATCTCCCATAACCCTGTATTCAGCCGTCCAACCCATTCTAATCAGTCAGTACAGTACAACCAATCAGTGTTTTTACATATTTCTGGTTTGA
Source organism: Xenopus tropicalis (assembly GCF_000004195.4). Lineage (NCBI taxonomy): Eukaryota > Metazoa > Chordata > Amphibia > Anura > Pipidae > Xenopus > Xenopus tropicalis. Next base: position 13,727,622 of record NC_030684.2, read on the forward strand.
GTTCTTGAGCCCAGTTGTATTTGGGGGTACAGTTCCCCTTATTATGGGGGGGCATTTCTTGCTGGGGGGGCAGTCCCAGTAGGGCCCTACTTTCCCCAATAGGCAGGTGTCGTGTAGATGTGCTTTTTGGCGAGGAGATCCTTATGGTTTGGGGCATTACAGAGAGGGGGGGTTGCCAGGCTATGATAGTATGGATGGTACAGGCCGAGGGCTCGGGGTACAGGGCTTGTTGCTGGTTACCAGATGGGTAACTGGTTTAGCCTTCAGTGTAATGGTGAGTACATGGCGTGAGTTGTTGCCTTATATATCAGCACCCCCTGAGCCCCCACAGTACTGTAATCTTCTTTGCAGCTACAACTCTGTGTGTTTTGCCTTTTTATTGCCTCTGGCTATAATACCTTGAGCCTTAAGCTGCCCATACGCGCACCAATGATATCGTAGGAAACCTTGTTCGGTGCGTTTGGGGAATCCATGGGAACCGGTATCTCAGGCTGCGGATATGGGTCGTCTCATCACTCAGCCGGGATAAAAGATTTTTATCAGTAACCCACAAACACTAACCCACTGCTGTCCCGCAATACCCTAACCACATCCCACTGTAACCCACAAACACTAACCCACTGCTGTCCCGCAATACCCTAACCCACATCCCACTGTAACCCACAAACACTAACCCACTGCTGTCCCGCAATACCCTAACCCACATCCCACTGTAACCCACAAACACTAACCCACTGCTATCCCGCAATACCCTAACCCACATCCCACTGTAACCCACAAACACTAACCCACTGCTGTCCCGCAATACCCTAACCCACATCCCACTGTAACCCACAAACACTAACCCACTGCTGTCCCGCAATACCCTAACCCACATCCCACTGTAACCCACAAACACTAACCCACTGCTATCCCGCAATACCCTAACCCACATCCCACTGTAACCCACAAACACTAACCCACTGCTGTCCCGCAATACCATAACCCACATCCCACTGTAACCCACAAACACTAACCCACTGCTGTCCCGCAATACCCTAACCCACATCCCACTGTAACCCACAAACACTAACCCACTCCTGTCCCGCAATACCCTAACCCACATCCCACTGTAACCCACAAACACTAACCCACTCCTGTCCCGCAATACCCTAACCCACATCCCACTGTAACCCACAAACACTAACCCACTGCTGTCCCGCAATACCCTAACCCACATCCCACTGTAACCCACAAACACTAACCCACTGCTGTCCCGCAATACCATAACCCACATCCCACTGTAACCCACAAACACTAACCCACTGCTGTCCCGCAATACCCTAACCCACATCCCACTGTAACCCACAAACACTAACCCACTGCTGTCCCGCAATACCATAACCCACATCCCACTGTAACCCACAAACACTAACCCACTGCTGTCCCGCAATACCCTAACCCACAAACACTAACCCACTGCTGTCCCGCAATACCCTAACCCACATCCCACTGTAACCCACAAACACTAACCCACTCCTGTCCCGCAATACCCTAACCCACCTCCCACTGTAACCCACAAACACTAACCCACTTCTGACCCGCAATACCCTAACCCACGTCCCACTGTAACCCACAAACACTAATCCACTCCTGACCCGCAATACCATAACCCACATCCCACCCTAACCCACATGACATTAACCCACTCCTGACCCATAATACCCTAACCCACATCCCACTGTAACCCACAAACACTAACCCACTCCTGTCCCGCAATACCATAACCCACATCCCACTGTAACCCACAAACACTAACCCACTCCTGTCCCGCAATACCATATCCCACATCCCACTGTAACCCACAAACATTAACCCATTTCTTACCCACAATACCATAACCCACATCCCACTGTAACCCACAAACATTAATCCACTCCTGACCCGCAATACCATATCCCACTGTAACCCACTCCTGATCCACAATACCCTAACTCACATCCCACTGTAACCCACAAACACTAACCCACTCCTGTCCCGCAATACCCTAACCCACATCCCACTGTAACCCACAAATATTAACCCACTCCTTTCCCGCAATACCATAACCCACATCCCACTGTAACCCACAAACACTAATCCACTCCTGTCCCGCAATACCATAACCCACATCCCACCCTCACCCACAAAATATTAACCCACTCCTGACCCGCAATACTATAACCCACATCCCACCCTCACCCACAAAACATTAACCCACTCAATGGCCCTAGAGTAGCAGCATGGGAATCCATGATCAACAAAGCTATACCCCTATACAAGCTAACGTACATAAGGAGAGGGTGCCCTCAAAAATTTGATAAAATATGGTCACCATGGATAGACGCAGAACCCCCCTAAGATATGCAGGTCAGGGAGGTACCCCCCATATCCCCCCCTTGAATAACCTACACACCCAGACACAAGGTAACAGTGTAACCCCAATATCTCACTAAGGCCCTGAAGGGCAGGCTAGTAACCAGAAACACAGCTTGAATGGCAAATAGCATCGGTATCTGCAAAGAAGGCACTGCAATGTTATTATTGTTATGTTGTTATTTACTTTATTTACTTTCTGTACAACAAGTAAATGACAATGGAAACAATATACTGCAAACTATGTACATTTACACTCAATAAAAGAATTGTTATAAAAAAATATATATATATATATTAACCCACTCCTGATCCCACAATACCATAACCCACATCCCACCCTAACCCACAAACACTAACCCACTCCTGACCCGCAATACCATAACCCACATCCCACCCTAACCCACATGACATTAACCCACTCCTGACCCATAATACCCTAACACACATCCCACTGTAACCCACAAACACTAACCCACTCCTGTCCCGCAATACCCTAACCCACATCCCACTGTAACCCACAAACACTAACCCACTTCTGACCCGCAATACCCTAACCCACGTCCCACTGTAACCCACAAACACTAATCCACTCCTGACCCGCAATACCATAACCCACATCCCACCCTAACCCACATGACATTAACCCACTCCTGACCCATAATACCCTAACCCACATCCCACTGTAACCCACAAACACTAACCCACTCCTGTCCCGCAATACCATAACCCACATCCCACTGTAACCCACAAACACTAACCCACTCCTGTCCCGCAATACCATATCCCACATCCCACTGTAACCCACAAACATTAACCCATTTCTTACCCACAATACCATAACCCACATCCCACTGTAACCCACAAACATTAATCCACTCCTGACCCGCAATACCATATCCCACATCCCACTGTAACCCACTCCTGACCCGCAATACCCTGACCCACGTCCCACTGTAACCCACAAACACTAATCCACTCCTGACCCGCAATACCATAACCCACATCCCACCCTAACCCACATGACATTAACCCACTCCTGACCCATAATACCCTAACCCACATCCCACTGTAACCCACAAACACTAACCCACTCCTGTCCCGCAATACCATAACCCACATCCCACTGTAACCCACAAACACTAACCCACTCCTGTCCCGCAATACCATATCCCACATCCCACTGTAACCCACAAACATTAACCCATTTCTTACCCACAATACCATAACCCACATCCCACTGTAACCCACAAACATTAATCCACTCCTGACCCGCAATACCATATCCCACATCCCACTGTAACCCACTCCTGATCCACAATACCCTAACTCACATCCCATTGTAACCCACAAACACTAACCCACTCCTGTCCCGCAATACCCTAACCCACATCCCACTGTAACCCACAAATATCAACCCACTCCTTTCCCGCAATACCATAACCCACATCCCACTGTAACCCACAAACACTAATCCACTCCTGTCCCGCAATACTATAACCCACATCCCACCCTCACCCACAAAATATTAACCCACTCAATGGCCCTAGAGTAGCAGCATGGGAATCCATGATCAACAAAGCTATACCCCTATACAAGCTAACGTACATAAGGAGAGGGTGCCCTCAAAAATTTGATAAAATATGGTCACCATGGATAGACGCAGAACCCCCCTAAGATATGCAGGTCAGGGAGGTACCCCCCATATCCCCCCTTGAATAACCTACACACCCAGACACAAGGTAACAGTGTAACCCCAATATCTCACTAAGGCCCTGAAGGGCAGGCTAGTAACCAGAAACACAGCTTGAATGGCAAATAGCATCGGTATCTGCAAAGAAGGCACTGCAATGTTATTATTGTTATGTTGTTATTTACTTTATTTACTTTCTGTACAACAAGTAAATGACAATGGAAACAATATACTGCAAACTATGTACATTTACACTCAATAAAAGAATTGTTATAAAAAAATATATATATTAACCCACTCCTGATCCCACAATACCATAACCCACATCCCACCCTAACCCACAAACACTAACCCACTCCTGACCCGCAATACCATAACCCACATCCCACCCTAACCCACATGACATTAACCCACTCCTGACCCATAATACCCTAACCCACATCCCACTGTAACCCACAAACACTAACCCACTCCTGTCCCGCAATACCCTAACCCACATCCCACTGTAACCCACAAACACTAACCCACTCCTGTCCCGCAATACCATAACCCACATCCCACTGTAACCCACAAACACTAACCCACTCCTGTCCCGCAATACCATAACCCACATCCCACTGTAACCCACAAGACATTAACCCACTCCTGTCCCGCAATACCATAACCCACATCCCACTGTAACCCACAAACATTAACCCACTCCTGTCCCGCAATACCATAACCCACATCCCACTGTAACCCACAAACACTAACCCACTCCTGTCCCGCAATACCATAACCCACATCCCACTGTAACCCACAAACACTAACCCACTCCTGTCCCGCAATACCATAACCCACATCCCACTGTAACCCACAAGACATTAACCCACTCCTGTCCCGCAATACCCTAACCCACATCCCACTGTAACCCACAAACATTAACCCACTCCTGTCCCGCAATACCATAACCCACATCCCACTGTAACCCACAAACATTAACCCACTCCTGACCCCAAATATTATAACCCACATCCCACCCTAACCCACAAGACATTAACCCACTCCTGCAGTTGTTAGAAGATTCTGATATCCATGATGAAGAGAACATGGAGGGCTGCCATCGGGACCACGATGTTAAAGATGTTTGTGGGGGCCCAAGGATGGTAATTAGGCCCCCTATTTATGCCCCCGACCCTCCCCCGATGGCTGCCTCGTTGTTGATGTTTCAGTGCTTCGTTCCTAAGGAGAGATTGTTCAGTGTTATCCATGGAGTAGGTGAGTATATAATAATTCTGCAATTTGTTCCTTTACTGTGACCATGACCCGCAATTCCATAACCCACATCCCACTGTAACCCACAAACACTAACCCACTCCTGTCCCACAATACCCTAACCCACATCCCACTGTAACCCACAAACACTAACCCACTGCTATCCCGCAATACCCTAACCCACATCCCACTGTAACCCCCAAACACTAACCCACTCCTGTCCCACAATACCCTAACCCACATCCCACTGTAACCCACAAACACTAACCCACTCCTGTCCCGCAATACCATAACCCACATCCCACTGTAACCCACAAACACAAACCCACTCCTTACCCGCAATACCCTAACCCACATCCCACCCTAACCCACAAACATTAACCCACTCCTGACCCGCAATACCATAACCCACATCCCACCCTAACCCACAAACATTAACCCACTCCTGACCCGCAATACCATAACCCACATCCCACTATAACCCACAAACACTAACCCACTCCTGACCCGCAATACCATAACCCACATCCCACCCTCACCCACAAACACTAGCCCACTCCTGACCCGCAATACCATTACCCACATCCCACCCTCACCCACAAACACTAACCCACTCCTTACCCGCAATACCATAACCCACATCCCACCCTAACCCACAAACATTAACCCACTCCTTACTCGCAATACCATAACCCACATCCCACCCTCACCCACAAACACTAGCCCACTCCTGACCCGCAATACCATAACCCACATCCCACTATAACCCACAAACACTAACCCACTCCTGACCCGCAATACCATTACCCACATCCCACCCTCACCCACAAACACTAACCCACTCCTTACCCGCAATACCATAACCCACATCCCACCCTAACCCACAAACATTAACCCACTCCTTACTCGCAATACCATAACCCACATCCCACCCTAACCCACAAGACGATAACTTACATGTGCAGTTGTTAAAAGATGCTGTCTATGAAGATTCGCATTCATCCAGGTCATGATATACAGTATCTAGTAGAATTAAGTCTAAAACAATTGGACTTTTCTGAGTTTTTCTTGAAAACGTTTCACCACTCATCCGAGTGGCTTCTTCAGTTCAAATGACTGGTAGGGAATTCCCCGGTATTTAAACTCTTGATGGTAGTAGAGTCACAGACATCCAATCACAATGGTTCCATTGAACTTGTTCAGTTAGGTGTTAGCTGAAACTGACAGGTGTAAGAAGGTATGATCCAATCACAATGGTACCAAGATTCTCATTGATGAAGGTGTTAATCCTTCAAAGTACATGACTAGAAGTGTGAACTGTTGTGAAACTGCCGGGGTAAGGATGTCAACGCGCCATTGTATGTTGGTGACAAGCGGTGTCTCAGGCCCCCTCCTCTGTTCAGGGATGGTTTTTCCAGGTTGGCATAAATGGCCTCTTTCACACCTCTTTCAAACCATCTGTCCTCTCGGTCCAAAATATGCACGTTACTGTCCTCAAAAGAGTGACTTTTTTCTTTGAGGTGTAGATAGACCGCTGAGTCTTGTCCTGAGGAGTTTGCCCGCCTATGTTGGGCCATTCTCTTACAGAGAGGTTGTTTTGTCTCCCCAATGTATAAGTCTGAGCACTCTTCACTACACTGGACAGCATAGACCACATTACTTTTCATGTGCTTGGGTGTTGGGTCTTTCGGGTGCACCAGCTTCTGTCTCAGGGTGTTGCTGGGTTTGAAAAACACAGGAATGCGATGTTTGTTGAAAATTCTCCTAAGTTTTTCTGATGTTCCAGCAACATATGGAATGACTATGTTGTTTCGCCTGCTGTGTTCCTCCCTTCTGTTTGTAGGTCTGGTCTTTCTGTTGGTCTTTGATTTGGTTTTGATGAAGGCCCAGTCTGGGTACCCACAAGTTTTCAGAGCTCCTTTTAGATGTTTATATTCTTTCTCCTTGGCCTCTGCATTGGATGCCACAGTTTCAGCCCGATGATGTAAAGTCCTAATTACACCCAGTTTATGTTCCAAAGGGTGGTGGGAATCAAACAGCAAGTACTGGTCTGTGTGGGTGGTGATTCCCACCACCCTTTGGAACATAAACTGGGTGTAATTAGGACTCTACATCATCGGGCTGAAACTGTGGCATCCAATGCAGAGGCCAAGGAGAAAGAATATAAACATCTAAAAGGAGCTCTGAAAACTTGTGGGTACCCAGACTGGGCCTTCATCAAAACCAAATCAAAGACCAACAGAAAGACCAGACCTACAAACAGAAGGGAGGAACACAGCAGGCGAAACAACATAGTCATTCCATATGTTGCTGGAACATCAGAAAAACTTAGGAGAATTTTCAACAAACATCGCATTCCTGTGTTTTTCAAACCCAGCAACACCCTGAGACAGAAGCTGGTGCACCCGAAAGACCCAACACCCAAGCACATGAAAAGTAATGTGGTCTATGCTGTCCAGTGTAGTGAAGAGTGCTCAGACTTATACATTGGGGAGACAAAACAACCTCTCTGTAAGAGAATGGCCCAACATAGGCGGGCAAACTCCTCAGGACAAGACTCAGCGGTCTATCTACACCTCAAAGAAAAAGGTCACTCTTTTGAGGACAGTAACGTGCATATTTTGGACCGAGAGGACAGATGGTTTGAAAGAGGTGTGAAAGAGGCCATTTATGCCAACCTGGAAAAACCATCCCTGAACAGAGGAGGGGGCCTGAGACACCGCTTGTCACCAACATACAATGGCGCGTTGACATCCTTACCCCGGCAGTTTCACAACAGTTCACACTTCCAGTCATGTACTTTGAAGGATTAACACCTTCATCAATGAGAATCTTGGTACCATTGTGATTGGATCATACCTTCTTACACCTGTCAGTTTCAGCTAACACCTAACTGAACAAGTTCAATGGAACCATTGTGATTGGATGTCTGTGACTCTACTACCATCAAGAGTTTAAATACCGGGGAATTCCCTACCAGTCATTTGAACTGAAGAAGCCACTCGGATGAGTGGTGAAACGTTTTCAAGAAAAACTCAGAAAAGTCCAGTTGTTTTAGACTTAATTCTACTAGATATTAGAAGATGCTGTTTCCCTGATGAAGAGAACATGGAGGGCTGCCATCGGGACCACGATGTTAAAGATGTTTGTGGGGGCCCAAGGATGGTAATTAGGCCCCCTATTTATGCCCCCGACCCTCCCCCGATGGCTGCCTCGTTGTTCTCGTTTCAGTGCCTCGTTCCTAAGGAGAGATTGTTCAGTGTTATCCATGGAGTAGGTGAGTATATAATAATTCTGCAATTTGTTCCTTGTTACTCTTTGCATTTATATGCATGTTTTATATCACGTTCCCTTTTGCTGCTAATTTAAAGGCCAACTACAACTGTCTAATAATAACATGTTCTCCCCTCTCAGATGTTTGTCTCTCCTGTAGATTTAGCCCAGTTTAGTGAGCTCTGCCCTAATCCAATCTTAGTCTTTATTCTTGGTGGCTTTAGTTATAGAATGATATTGTATGTAGGAAAGCAGGAGAATATTGTAGGAATGGGAACAGTAAATGATTACAGTCTGTGCATCACATGAACTATAATGAGAATGAGCAGTTCCCCTACCTCTGTGCAGGTGTTGGGCGATATTCCTCTGCACCCCCCTTTCACCCCGGAGCTCGGCAATGAAAGGGTGCGTGAGGAGCTGCCTTGCAGATGGTCTCCTGCCTGGGTCTCTCTGCAGGCACTCGCTGATGAAGAAGCGGAACTCGTCACTCCTGGAAAAAAAACGGTGGTAAAATGATAATTGTTTGTGTTACATTTCCCAGAGTTCACAGTGTGACGACTCCCTGATCCTGCCGCTCTGTACCCAACCCAATCACAGCACAGGCAGCAATAGGGGGTGAGCCCCTTCCCTTCTAAGGGTTCCACTGCTCTGCCTGAAATGGGGGGCTATTGCACTTACTTATGAACCCTGAATTATAAGGGTACATTTACCTGTGACCAAATTACTGTCTCTCTGGTTTTGCCTATATCTTAGCCCGGCTTGTATTGGCTGCCAGATACCGGCCCCAAGAGCTCAAGCTCAGCACGAGAGTCTGCGTTTGCGCATAGAGCTACACATATTACGCATCACCTTCACCCTTATTTCAGCCCGGACTGGGATACAAAATAGGCCCTGGCATTTCATATCCACAGAGGCCAAAACAGCCCCCCAGCCCAATAAATAGCCACTGCCTATGGCATCTCACAGCATTTACCTGCCCTCACTTATTTCCCATTTATCCCTTCCCCATCCTTACTTTATGTCATATCCCAATGTCCCCCTCACCATAAAGTCTACCTTGCCCATTTCTCCACCTTTCCTGACTCATTCACACACCTTCTTACACGCTTTCCATTTCCCCACCCTCCCCACCTAACTGCCTATTCCATTTCCCCACCCTCCCCACCTAACTGGCTATTCCATTTCCCCACCCTCCCCACCTAACTGCCTATTCCATTTCCCCACCCTCCCCACCTAACTGCCTATTCCATTTCCCCACCCTCCCCACCTAACTGCCTATTCTACCCTCTTGCTGCCTTTTGCTATTCTAGTGAAAGGGACTCACCAATTGCCCCTTGATGATAATGATGGAATGGGACCGGTTGTTATTCTCTGGATCAGCTTCTGCTTGGGAAGTCTTCTGAATGCTGGGATGGAAAGATACAACACATAAACATGATGACTGATGAATACAACATTTGGGGGCGATTTGCTTAAATTGGCATATTTAAGCTTTTTTGAATCCTGTAAATTCTCTAACTCAATTGTGTGTGTATTTTTTTTTCTCAACCGGCATGTTTGCAAAATTGAATTGGGAATCGGGAAATAAGTTATTACCAAACCTTGCATATTTAAATAGCTTAAAAATGGGAAATATTATTTCCTCATTGACCTACAAATGTACTTGCCAGGTTTTAGTTACCAGTTCTTTAAATTTCTGTTTTAAACTCTTATTAAATGGGTACATTTTCAGGTTTGAAAAGTCAAATTCCAGTTTCTTTGCCTCAAAAAATTGTGTATTATTGAAACACAGGAAATTCAAATGTTAGTTAATCGGCCCCTTTGTTTTTAATATTTACTCTATAATAGTAATATTTATGTTACGGCGTGACACATAAATGCCCCCTGCCCATTCTACTAACAGTTCTACATGCAGTACAGTACACACACACACACACACACTCTAGGGTTTACTTACGGAGATGTCCTTCCGCCATTTGAATGGCTGCAATCCCTAGTGACCAGATGTCAGCCTGGATATTACAATATGGGGGAAAAGACGAGTATTAGAGAAGATTATACACAGAGTACATGAAAATAATTGCAGTTGCAGATGATTTGGATACTTCTGATACCTATCCACCAACACCCTGATAGTGATTCTATTTGGCTTGCACAATAACAAATCCATTAGAAGCCTATAATCCAGTAGTGAATTGCTGTGACTTTTATGTCTAGAAAATGTCCCCAAATACCCCAAACTGAGAGTCTGGAGTGTTACATGGAGTGTGACATCCCCATAAAGCATAAGCAGTCTAATGGAGTTGGTTTCTATTATTCTTGTGTCCTGCACTTAAAATGCATTTCACTCTCTCATTTCAGATTCTCGTATCACAGAAACCACATTACGGCTCTGGATTCTCTGTTATGAGAGGGGTAAGTAAAGCGAGTGGAACATTTACACGCAGTTCACCCTGTGTAAGTGACATAGTTTAAAGCTTAATATATAAAACTCGCCCACGTTCTATTCCTTTCTATGGGATTTTTAGAAGTGTATTTATCAAATGGTGAGTTCTAACTTTCATTCATTGATAAATTGGCTTCTAAAAATCCCATAGGAATGAATAGAAAGTGAGTTTTTCTGTGTAATCTCACATTTTGCTAAATATGCCCCTAACTCTAAGCTAAAAAGAGAGAGAAGACATGACAATACCTTATGGTCATATTCGCCGCTGTTTTGGGCAAAATGAGCCAGTACTTCCGGAGCCATGTATGCCATGGTCCCCGAAGTGCTGGCGCTCCTTCCTCCGATGGTCGCAAAGCAAAACTCGCCTAAAATTGTATGACAAAAGCAGGAATGTTAATGTTTAGTTAGAAATACAAGCCAGCAGTAAACACCACGGAGAAAAAAATATCCTTGTGTCGCTTACCGATCTTCACTTCTCCGGATGAGGAGATGACAATGTGTTCGGGCTTGATGTCGTGATGGATTATATTCTTCTCTTCCAGATGGTTAAGGCCCTGAGAAATCAAGAAAGCAAAAGTAAGTATATAAATATTTTGTACTCTTTGATTAATTAGAAATATGAGAATAGCAGGAAGGAGTTTAACAGGTGACCTACCGTTATCACACTCTTGCAAATATAGGCGATCCATCTTTCGCCTAAGGTCCTTTTGGTGGCAATTAGCTCTTCTACAGTCGCACCGGTACAAAGCTCTGTAGCAATCTAGAAGATAAAGAAAGAATATTTGGCCAACTATTTTAGTTACCTACAATTTTATTGGGAACCCGAGGAAAAGGCTTTGTGGCTTTAAGTCTTGGGGGGACTGCAGTATCAGCTAAATCTGACTCTTTCTTACCAAACTGGATCATGTATGGATCCAAAATGCTAGCTTGTGTATTAGATCAGTTACAATTGGCATGTTTGCTGCATAAATGTGTAACCTCTCTGAATCAACACTTCCTTACCCATAGTCCTCCATGTTTTGATGAGGCCTTATGATAAAAGGCCCCATAGAAGTCGACGATGTTTTGGTGGCCAGATACAATTTGCAGGATTTCGACTTCTTTCTTGATCTCCTGTTGCTTCTAGTTTCAAACAAAAGAAACAAGGTAAATAAAATGGATACAATAACAGTTTCAAACACCCCAACCTAACTTGTCGTTATGAAAAATGACAGCTTTGTAATATCCCTACTTGAGTATTGTATAATATGACCGAGACCCCTTGTGTTCTTTTATATCAAACTGCATTTGTTATTTTACTGTTACATAGTTATTAGGGGCCAGGGTATTTCACTGACTGTATTTGGTTAGCAAGTTCTCTTTCTACTGATAACTATAATGTAGGTATAACAAAATACTAATTAGTATCTAATTAGAGTAATCATGAAGACACATTACCTTCTGATGTTTAATTATTATAATGGCCACTTCCAGTTGTTTTCTTTGGTGCCATCCCTGTTACAAAAGTAGGGAAAGAAGCTCAGTGATCATTACTAACGGAACGCTATGGGAAAGCAAAAAGCTATACAGTAGCATGTAAATATGGAAAGAACAAAGCTGTAGAGAGCACAACCAATGGACAGAATTACCCAAAAGAATGACACAAAATGCCTCATTTTAACACTGAATAAAATATCTTACAATGTAGACGACTCCGTTGGGGTCCTGCCCGATTGGCTCCCCTAGTTTCAAATACCTCCCGGGCTCCTGAAAAATAACATTGTATTTGAAAATGTGATAATCAAACTAATATTATTCAGCTGGACAAATAACCTTTGTAACATGAGAGAAGCACAGAAGGTATAGGAGGAACTTGTGAAACAGGGTGGAAGGCTTTGGGCTGGAAAATGGAAGCCAAACTGTGAATGTTGTGGCAAAATACAGCTTTACAGCTACTTACTGGGTATTTCTCCGAGAGTGGGGTGATGTTATCCTCCTGAGGAAGAGAAAAAAAAGGGTTTAATCAGAGCAACTCATTTTGCGCAACTGCTAACATTATATTTTGTAGAACAAGGAAAGGATTCATTCATTCTTAAAGTAAATCCCCAGCTAACGGAGAACCCTCTGTATGAAAAAATCCTCTGATTGCAGGACTATGTATAGTGAAGCCTGGATCTTGGCTTTAGTCTGCATGTTCTAGAAGGGCAAAGAGAGATGTGGAAGGTCTGAGAGGCTGTAACGGAGGCAAAAAGTGGTGACCAACTGCCCCACTGAGCACTTGTGCATTTAACATTCAGGTAAGAGTGGAATGGGGCCTACATAAGAGTTTGTATGATGTGGTGGGATTGGGGGCCTGCACGGGGCCCGAATAGGTTTAAAATGGTTTAATGATATATTGAGAGAAAAGTATTAAATTCAGCTCAAACCTCCTTAATTTCCTCCACCTTCTTCTCACTCAGTTTTGTTGCTGAGCTCTCTGTTTGGCCGGTGTCGGGGCCAGTTTCCATCGGTGACTCCTGGGAAATATAAATACAGTTTGGCAACATTAGTAAGTACAGAGCCCCAGTGGCTCCCTGCTCCCTTACTTGTGCATTTGATTGGTGGCTGCAAACTCTGCAGAACCTAACCCCCCCAATGTTAGTGTTAGTCAGAGGGGCTTAAATTGCCAACTCAAAGTGGCTTTTTTTGTTTGGTATTTAATTCATTGCTGCTTACCTCAATGGTCTCTAGCTGAGGTTCCTCACAGCTTTCCAAGGGTTCCTAGTTAAAGAAGAAAACATCATTGTATAAGATCAACTCAATTCAGTAGAGAATATGATCAAATAAATCTGTTCAATTACTTTAATTATATAATGAATTATGATCAGTGTCTTTTTCTTCTCATTGGTTATTACCTTGTAGCTGCTCGCCTCAGCTGGTTCTTCACAATCCTGGATAAAAGACAGAAAAATGCAAGTACATTTAATAAATGGTATCAGTTTAAGCAATAACTGCACCATTTTTTGCTCAACCACAACTTGAGGCTGTAAATGAGCCCGACAGAGTGGTGCTTATTTACTTGTATAGGGGGAATGGCAGATGTGGTGGATTCTCGGCCTGAGATTAAACTCAGGCTGAATATCTTCCCCCTGTACCCCAAAAAGCTTATTGCTGTGCCTGCACCTGGAGCCATTGTGTTGGCTGGAGCTATACTCAGGAGTTTCCCACCAAAATCCACTCTGTTTGCCTAAACCCAAGGCAGCGCAATGGCTCGGGGCGCCGGCACATCAAGTATTTAGGGACATGGGGTCGGATTCCCAGCCTGTGTTAACAAATTGCTCCCCCAAAGTGAATCTAAAATGTCTTTCTCTATTGTGACCCTATTATTTTTTCTTACCTGGCAGATGTCCGGTTCCAGGATTTCTGGAGTCTCCTTAATAAAGAAAAGGTAAGAGAAAGATGTTTCACGTTGTAATAAAGAAGCTAATATACAGTCTTGCATAAAATACAGGGGGATTTTTATTTGCCCCTACTCTCCCCTCCCTGGCAGTAGCCTATGAGTTACATTGTATGAGTGGATGTAATCATAGCAGCCAATCATAGTTTTTTCATTTTCTAATTTATACAAGATAGAAGGCCGCTAAGTAACAGATGCTGACTGGTTGGTATGGGCAACTGCATTTGGGCAAGTTAGCCTCAGTTAAACTATGTTAGTAGATAAGGTTCCCTGTTAGGTAAATGTGATTATTATCCTTTACAGATATTGTTCATGAACCCTGTAGCTGAAATAAAAACACATTGGGACCCCTGCAAACTTTTTAGCCCCCGTACCTCACAGGTGTTGATTGGAGGGTCTCCACTCTCTTCCAAGGGTTCCTGGTTAAGAAGGAAAACCTCAGATCAGCAGAGAAGATGATAAAAATGCATCTTTTTCATTCATGTGTTATTTTCTGCTTACCTGTGAGTGGCAGGGGCCGGTGTCGGGGCTCTTCTGCCCAGTCACGTCTTCCTCCTGTTTAAAACAGAAAAATATTGTAAAACAAATTTTTATGGCTAAAAGCAAAGTGTGTAAAAGTGTTATTTGATATAAATATGTGAGAAATAGAAGGAGTATGTTGCTGTGTAACACAGGGCATAATAAGGAGGTGGGACAGACTCACCAACGCTGAAGTCAACAAATTGCCTCCCCAAAGTGAATCTGCATTTGATATTCTTTTAAAATATCTTTTTCTATTGTTAATATATGTTAATAAATGAACTGTACCCACAATTAAAGAAGAAATGCAACACCCAAACATCTACATTTGCATTACCCATAAATCAGAGCTACGTAGTGGGGTGGATGGTTGTTACATTTGGCTCTGGCCTTTCTGTTAAGAAACAACTAACATTTAGGCATGGGTGGAATGGGGCCTATATAGGAGTTTGGGAGATGTAGGGCCCCAAATAGGTTTAAAAAGCTATAATGTTATATTGAGGGCAAAATGATCATTCAAAATACAATTCATTGCTGCTTACCTCAAACGTCTCTAGCTGAGGTTCCTCACAGCTTTCCAAGGGTTCCTAGTTAAACAAGAAAACATCATTGTATAAGATCAACTCAATTCAGTAGAGAATATAATCAAATAAATCAATTTTATTACTTTAATTATATAATGAATTATGATCAGTGTCTTTTTTCTCTCATTGGTTATTACCTTGTAGCTGCTCGCCTCAGCTGGTTCTTCACAATCCTGGTTAAAAGACAGTAAAATGCAAGTACATTTAATAAATGGTATCAGTTTGTGCATTATAGCTTTTCCCAAGCAAAAGTTTGGGAAGTCGTCGGTGCCTAACAAATTGCCCCCCCAAAGTGAATCTAAAATTTATTTCTCTATTGTGACCCTATTATTTTTCCTTACCTGACAGCTCTCCGTGTCGACGATTTCTGGAGTCTCCTGATTAAAAAAGGTAAGAGAAAGATGTTGCACGTTGTAATTTCCATTTTAAAAAAGCTAATATACAGTCTTGCATAAAATATGGGGTTATTTTTTATTTGCCCCTACTCTCCCCTCCCCGGCAGTAGCCTATGAGTTACATTGTATGAGGGTATGTAATCATAGCAGCCAATCATATTTTTTTTATTTTATAATTTATACAAGATAGAAAACCACTAAGTAACAGATGCTGACTGGTTGGTATGGGCAACTGCATTTGGGCAAGTTAGCCTCAGTTACACTATGTTAGTAGATAAGGTTCCCTGTTAGGTAAATATGAATATTATCCTTTACAGATATTATTCATGAACCCTGTAGCTCAAATAAAAACACATTGGGACCCCTGCAAACATTTAGGCCCCCGTACCTCGCAGGTGTTGATTCGAGGGTCCTCCTGCTCTTCCAAGGGTTCCTGGTTAAGAAAGAAAACCTCAGATCAGCAGAGAAGATGATAAAAATGCATCTTTTTCATTCATGTGTTATTTTCTGCTTACCTGTGAGTGGCAGGGGCTGGTGTCAGGGCTCTCCTGCCCAATCACTTCTTCATCCTGTTTAAGACAGAAATAAAGATTGTAAAAATATTTCTCAAGGCTGAAAGTCAAGCAAAGTGTGGGAAAGTGTTATTTGATATAAATATATGAGAAATAGAAGGTGTATGTTGCTGTGTAACACAGGGCATAATAAGGAGGTGGGACAGACTCACCAACGCTGGTTGTCGGTACCTAACAAATTGCCCCCCCAAAGTGAATCTAAAATGTCTTTCTCTGTTGTGACCCTATTATTTTTTCTTACCTGACAGATCTTCATGTCCAGGATTTCTGGAGTCTCCTGATTAAAAAAAGGTAAGAGAAAGATGTTGCACAGTGTTATTTCTGTTTTAAAGAAGCTAATATACAGTCTTACATAAAATATAGGGTGATTTTTATTTGCCCCTACTCTCCCCTCCCCGGCAGTAGCCTATGAGTTACATTGTATGAGGGTATGTAATCATAGCAGCCAATCATGTTTTTTTCATTTTCTAATTTATACAAGATAGAAGACCGCTAAGTAACAGATGCTGACTGGTTGGTATGGGCAACTGCATTTGGGCAAGTTAGCCTCAGTTACACTATGTTAGTAGATAAGGTTCCCTGTTAGGTAAATATGAATATTATCCTTTACAGATATTATTCATGAACCCTGTAGCTCAAATAAAAACACATTGGGACCCCTGCAAACATTTAGGCCCCCGTACCTCGCAGGTGTTGATTGGAGGGTCCTCCTGCTCTTCCAAGGGTTCCTGGTTAAGAAAGAAAACCTCAGATCAGCAGAGAAGATGATAAAAATGCATCTTTTTCATTCATGTGTTATTTTCTGCTTACCTGTGAGTGGCAGGGGCCGGTGTCGGGGCTCTCCTGCCCAGTCACTTCTTCATCCTGTTTAAGACAGAAATAAAGATTGTAAAAATATTTCTCAAGGCTGAAAGTCAAGCAAAGTGTGGGAAAGTGTTATTTGATATAAATATATGAGAAATAGAAGGTGTATGTTGCTGTGTAACACAGGGCATAATAAGGAGGTGGGACAGACTCACCAACGCTGAAGTCGTCGGTACCTAACAAA
This sequence comes from Xenopus tropicalis, assembly GCF_000004195.4. Classification (NCBI taxonomy): domain Eukaryota; kingdom Metazoa; phylum Chordata; class Amphibia; order Anura; family Pipidae; genus Xenopus; species Xenopus tropicalis. Next base: position 13,745,215 of record NC_030684.2, read on the forward strand.
TTGCCTCCCCCAAAGTGAATCTAAAATGTCTTTCTCTGTTGTGACCCTATTATTTTTCCTTACCTGACAGATCTTCATGTCCAGGATTTCTGGAGTCTCCTGATTAAAGAAAAGGTAAGAGAAAAATGTGCTCGTTGTAATAAAGAAGCTAATATACAGTCTTGTATAAAATATAGGGTGATTTTCATTTGCCCCTTCTCTCCTCCCCTCTCTTACGCTTACCCGGCAGTTCTCTATCGCCGGCTTCAAGTCTGGCTCTGTATTCTCCTCCTAAGAGAAATAAAGTTACCTGATCAGTTTACTATAACTCTGTAGTTTGGTATCTAAAAAAGACCCGGTACAATACAAATTCACTAAACTACCAAAAACCAAACCATTTCATGTATATTTTTTACTACTTACTTGGCAGGTGTTTTTGCCAGGGATTTCTGGTTGTTCCTGGTAAAGAGATAAAAGTCAAGTTATCAAATTAACTGAGCTTTTTAGAAAGAAGTTAAAATCAGTTATATGTAATATACAGGGACAGGTGTTTTATTATTGAATTATTTATTACTCATGTGGCAAACGGCGTTGCCAGGTCCAAATGATGGTACCAGCTTAAACCTGGCGCACTTTTTGCCAGTCAAAAAAAGTCATATAAAGTTTTATACGTTTATGGTTTTTAAAAAGAAAATCTCGAATTTTCAGAGAAAGTACTCTAAATTATCTTAAAGTTTTCAAGACAAAATAAAAACAAAACGTAAAGAATTGCAAGCTTTTCTCAGGAAACCTTAGTACAGGTATTCGACCCCTTATCCGGAAACCCATTATCCAGACATTTCCGAATTACGGAAAGGCCATCTCCCATAGACACCATTTTAATTGAATAATTCACATTTTTAAAAATCATTTCCTTTTTCTCTGTAATAATAAAACAGTACCTGTACTTGATCCCAACTAAGATATAATTACCCCTTATTGGGGGCAGAACAGCCCTATTGGGTTTATTTAATGGTTAAATGATTCCCTTTTCTCTGTAATAATAAAACAGTACCTCTACTTGATCCCAGCTAAGATATAATTACCCCTTATTGGGGGCAGAACAGCCCTATTGGGTTTATTTAATGGTTAAATAATTCCCTTTTCTCTGTAATAATAAAACAGTACCTGTACTTGATCCCAACTAAGATATAATTACCCTTTATTGGGGGCAAAACAATTCTATTGGGTTTAATTACTGTTTAAATAATGTTTTAGCCGACTTTAGGTATGAGATCCGAATTACGGAAAGACCTCTTATCCGGAAAACCCTAGGTCCTGAGCATTCTGGATAATGGGTCCCTAACCTGTAAATGGGTCCCTGTGTACATAGTGCAGCCTCATCAAGGTTATTGTGCATAGAAATCTATAGGCAAGGAAATAACACGGCTTTGATAACACAAGTAGGTAGGAAAATGGTGTTTAGGAAATGATGTTGCCCAGTTCTTACCATGGCAGATTCTGGCGTTGGATCATCTGCCCGCTTTCGTTTCCTCTGTAATGAAGAAAAAAAGTTTTATCAGAGAAAATAAAAGCACAAATAGGAAAACTATAATGCAATAAATGGAGGAGTGAGTATTCAGTGACACATGAAGTTTCCCACAGAATGAAATATGTCCTGTTACAGCAGAAAGAGATGAAGCCCTTACCTTGCCGAAGCAAGAGAAACAGCACTTCAGCCGCTTGAACATGTTGTTTCTATGAAGACAAAATGAAAAACATCACTTTAGCATTTCCCAATACAGGTATGATTTCCTTTTTATCTGTACAGGTATCGGACCCCATATCCGGAAACCCATTATCCATAAAGCTCTGAATTACGGAAATCCCTTCTCCCATAGACTCTATTTTAGTCAAATAATTCAGAATTTTAAAACTGATTTCCCTTTTCTCTGTAATAATAAAACAGTACCTGTACTTGATCCCAACTAAGATATAATTACCCCTTATTGGGGCAGAACAGCCCTATTGGGTTTATTTAATGGTTAAATTATTCCCTTTTCTCTGTAATAATAAAACAGTACCTTTACTTGGTCCCAACTAAGATATAATTACCCCTTATTGGGGCAGAACAGCCCTATTGGGTTTATTCAATTTTTAAATGATTTTTAGCAGACTTATGGTATGGAGATCCAAATTACAGAAGGATCCCTTATCCGGACTACCCCATGTCCTGAGCATTCTGGATAACAGGTCCTATACCTGTACTGTGTTCTATGTACAGTTAATTTTTGATGCGGGGGAGACTTGCTGTAGGAGAAATCATAAACTGGATTTGCTACATTACCTCTCATATGAAGCTCCAGAGAAAAAACAGATGGAACGGGGGGGGCTGGCCGGCCGGCCCAGGGCCGGGGAACCCTAAGGGGCCCCCTCAATAGGTTCTGGCTCTCCTCTAGGCTCGTTCACTAAGGGTGGAAAATGTGAATTGAGGAGAAGCCAGAAAAAAAAAATTATCCAAAAAAACTGGATAAGCACCGTCGCAGAGTCGCTCACTGCAGCAATCTGTATAGAGACGGGAATAAAAAGGGCAAGTCAGCTTCACGGATAATGCATTTACCCTTTTAAGGTGCAACATTGGGTCAGGGGCCCCATTCAAAGTGTTCCCCCCAAATCTCACGCTTACTGACACTCAGTATTCTGTAATAGGGAAACGTATTGGTATTTATTGCCTTACATTCAGTTACACATTAAGGCTGGTACATAAGGGCAGGGCAGATACCCGGGGGCAGAGGGGCAAAACTCTTAGCAGCCTGTCAGTACTGCCCAACCCTGGGTCTGTGTCTCCCAACCAGCGCTGGGAGTAAAGGCGCCTGCAAAGCCCATTTTAGGGGACAATTCTCCAAATTCACTAAAATCGTTGACAGGAGCAACATCCCCTAGTCTGGGGGGGGGAGTCACCCAACTATTGCCCCTCTTTTTAGCTAAAATAAGGGTTTTTAGGCAAAAAATCTATCAGAGGAGATGCACGCTTACCTCTCACTGCAATGGCAACCAACGGACTGTACCAACTGTCACTTTCCTAGAGTGAAGGCAGCTCCCATCACATTGACATCACATTGACATCACATTGACATCACAATTTCTTTGCTCCACTGTGTAAATAGTGGAGCAAAGGTGATGCACGCTTACCTCTCACTACCATGGCAACCATGGACTGTACCAACTGTCACTTTCATTACAGTAATGATGCATCTTTGTTATTTGATTATGACAAGAAGCTTGAAATTTGATACTTGAACCTTTCCTAGTGGGAAGGCAGCTCTCATCCCAGTGACATCACATGACAGGCGCTGCTGTTAAAGGGGAATAGTACCCTTTTGACGAGTGAGCTTTTTATGGGCTTTGTTTGCCCTTAGATGGGCAGTACATACATAGCTTATTGTGTACCCAGAGCATTGCCTTGTACGTGTGGCCCCTGCCATGTACCCTATTGCCCCCCACAGCCTAGCCTAACTGACTTGCAGGTGTATTGGGTGCATGTGCATGTCTCTTTACATGTGACTGTGGCTCACGAGTAAGAAAGGTTGGGGCTCCTTTCTGATAGTTGTACACCGCTGCTATTTCCTGAACATGTGCGATTCTTTCAGAGATAAATGAATGATCCTTTCCAGTTTTACTCCGCTTCTCCTGTGTGTATTCCCTGATCCCCTCCCTGGTCTCAGTGGGCAGTAGTATTAGGACTGGATCACTGAGGACCTGGAATTAGAGAAATATATATTTTCTGGATGGTTTTATGGCAGCGATGGATTGGACAATGTTTAATGAGTTTTAATTTGTTTTCATTTAAAATCAAATAAAGACTATGGAAGCACCTTCCCAGTATACTAGGGGCACATTATAATGAAATCTGGCCCTGGCTATACAAATCTGCCTTTGGTTTACATACTAACAAATGTACATGTATCTGGCTGTACCAGGCAGAACACCTGCACCTCTGACCTTGTGTCTTATATAAGGTATGGGGTGCGGATCTGCATTTTACATTAGTGTAATATAGCCAATGGCACCCCAGCACATACATTTTAGAGGGTGCAGTGGGAGTCAAATTGCTAGTTTGGAGCACCCAATGTTTTCACCTTATCCCATGGCAGAAGTGCCCCTGTATAAGGAACAGAACCAGTGGCTAAATCAGGGGTGGGCAAACTGCGGCCCGCGGGCCACATCCGTCCCGTTGGTCTTTTTAATCTGGCCCGTTGGTCTTTTTAATCTTGCCTGCCGACTCTCGCGCGAGACTTGGACTAACGCTGGCCCAGCCCGTCTGTCAACCCCCCCGGCCCATCTTTTGGCAAGATATACATCCATGATGGGAAAGGTGCAAATCACTTGGTGCAAAAAAATTAAATAAAAACAAATTCAACAGTAAAGTTATTGCCACCATTCAAACATTAGCTTTAATGATTAGATAAAAAGGAAGATGAAGGAACCTGATTGGTTGCTCATTTTTTTAGTGATTCGGATCCTGTTAGGCTGACCCAGAAATCAAAAATATCAATTCCTGAGACCAGTCATTGCCAGAGTAGCCATTTACAGACTGTATGTAGAGGGAAAGTCTGGTAAATCTTACATCAATAATGATAATAAACAATTATAATACATATATTGCGTGAAGGTAAAGTCATTATGACACAATGCGTTTTTGAATCTAACGCAACCTGAGAGAATTGTAGTTTAAACACATGTGGGTAGCGCCGTCAAGCTGTAATAGAAAAAACTACAATTCCCAGAAGACACCTGGCGGGAGGGCCGGCTGACTCAAGTATTGCCCTAGCTGATTGGATGCTTCAATGGTTCTGTATTGACCTGGGTGCGTGATTGGTTAAGCTTGCGGAGGCGGGTTGTTTGGATGGTGCAGTTGAGAGGAAGGCATCTGGCGGTAGGGGACCCGCGTAGTACCTTGTAACAGAGCTCGTAAGGTGGGGTACAGGTACGTACAGTGTGACATCTGGGGGGCAGGGGTTATATACATTTATGCACAGCTATAGCGCCATTGGATAGGTCTGTATGCTAAATAATATGCCATACCCCGCACTTGACCCCCTAACCAATCGTAGCTCTTATTTGGCACCCCCAGAGCTTTTATTGTGCTTTTTTTGTTCCCCACTTTATGTGGCTCATGGATTTAAAGGTTGGGGACCCCTGATATAGAGAGTAATATTCTGAAACAATTTTCAATTGGTCTTCAATTTTTATTAATTATTTAAGTTTCTGTTCAGCAGCTTTCCAGCTTGGAGTTTCAGAAGTTACTTGGTTGCTAGGATCCAAATTACCTTAGCAACCAGGGTGTGGTTTGAATGAAAGACTGATATATGAATAGGAGAGGGGCTGAATGGAAAGATACGTAATATAAAGTATAAATAACAAATAAACTGTAGCCTCACAGAGCAATAGTAGCAGCTGTTGAGAGGCCATTACAAATTATCAAGCAGAAAATGAGGCTGGCCTGTCCTATAAACTGATGCTACAGGTCTGATTATTACATTCTGTTTCTAATTGCACTGGTTTCAGAACTGCAATGTTATGTGAATCCGAATGAATTACTAATCAGCTTTATACTGTTGCATTTATATTCTATATATACAGTATATTGTCCGTTGGTCCCTAAGCTCCGTAACTGAGAGCGGCACAGAGCAAGTGCAGGGAATCGGCAGAAAAGAAAATGGGGGGCAGCTGGGGGCATCTTTGAAGGCACAGATCATACCTGCTAAAGGGCTGTGGTTGCCTTGGGCCGGTACAGAAGCCCAAAACATAACCCTAAAACATTGCTAGCCTATTGCTTTAGTTAAGCTTTAGTTCTCCTTGAGCATCCCATAAGCCATGATAGGTCCCTTATATGTATCCATGGCAAATTAAAAATCCTATATAGACACCCCCTGAAGCTGCTGCCCTCAGCACTGGCCCCCGGGGGGTTATACAGAAAATACCCTTTGTATTCACTGATTTCCCAGCAAGAGAGTTAGGCTACCCACCTATTGTCCAGCTTTAACCCTATAGCTGCCCATACCAGTCTACAGTATGTTTGGTTAGGGAATGTTAGGCCAATTTTGACCATGCTGGCCAACCATCTGTACGTTTATAGCAATTCACTTACCACCTTTATCTTGTTCCTATCAATGAATCTCTGTGTGTCTTCACTTTTTTCTGTAGCTGTGAATTGAAAAAGGCTGGAAAATATGGACTTTTCACCCCACCGTGGCATGCATGAAGGAAGGTAAGTCAAAATCCAATTTATTTCAGAAGAAACAAATATATATATATAACACTGTAAGGTCCGCACTCCCATAAACAGTCCACATTCACAATTCACAAACGGGTGCTGCACTTAGTTTTATCCAATATCCATTCCCAATGATTTTGCGCACTCATAATCATTGGGAATGTAATATATATATATATATGTCATGGGTAACATATTTTTGACAGAGAAATTAGTACCCTGGATCGTTTGTACGGGTATAGGATCAATTATCCAGAAATTTGTTATCCAGAAAGCTCCGAATTATAGGAAGGCCGTCTCGCATAGACCCCTTTATAAATAAATAAATAACATTTTCCAAAAACACTCTGTAGTAATAAAACAGTAACTTGTAATTGGTTCTTACTAAGATATAATAAATCCTATATAAACAATCCTTTTAGGTTTATGTAATGTTTAAATTATTTTTTAATAGATTTGTAGTATAGAGAACCAAGTTACAGAAAGACCCCTAATCTGGAAAACCCCAGGTCCCGAGCATTCTGGGTAACAGATTCCATCCCTTTAATAGGCTGCTCTCAATGCAAAATTGTGATCCTAAAGTTGGAGCTGCTTGTATGATTTTATCTATATGGTTTTGTTATTTACAGGTCTCCTTCCCTTCAAGATACCACCATGAGCTCCAGCCACACCCAGAAGAACCGAGGGGACTCCACTCCGCTGCCTCCAATCAACGAGCGCCTGGCTTTCCTGCGGCCGTCCAGAGAGCTGTTAGAGTATTACCGCAAGAAGATCGCTGAGTTTGATGAGGAACACGAGGATCTGGTAAAGCAACTGGAGCAATACAAAGCTACCTTTGAGGAGCAGGTCAGTATGCGCCCTTGCTAAGAGCAATACTGCTGATAACTATTATTATCCTTTATATAGCGCTGGTGTATTCGACTACACTGTACAGAGATCACTAAGTACATTGTTTCATCAGTCCCGGTGGAGCTTACAATTCACATTCACTGTGGTCACTTTTACCAGGAGTTTACAGAACCCTGTATGGTTTTGCAGTGTGGGAGGAACCTGGGGTTCCTAGAGGATACCCACGCAAGCATATAGTGCCCTGGCTGGAATTGAACCTAGGAGCTCAGTTCTGCAAGGCAGCATTGTATGTTTGCCTGCAAATGGTTTGTGTGGTTCTCCAGTTTCTCTTTGCCATATGCCACGCATCACCCTAGCTCCGCTAACTGCTCTTCCTGAATCCCCTTGATAGACTTTGTCTATATAGTGTGTATGTGTGTATGTATATATATATATATATATATATATATATATATATATATACATATACATATACACATACACACACACACACACACACACACACACACATACACATACATGACTTTTTTCAATAACACTTATTGCACTAAGCCCCTGTGTGTGTGATACTCCTTCTATACATTTTTACATTTAACCTGCACCCAGGGCATTTGAACTGGTGTAGGGTTTGCTCCTCTCTACTATGTATATATAGAATACAGAGTATAAAGGTGGCCATACACGGGCCGACTATAGCTGCCGATATCGGTCCCTTGGACCGATTCGGCAGCTAATCGGCCCGTGTATGGGGAGAGCAGAGCGGCCTGGCCGACCGATATCTGGCCTGAAATTGGCCAGATCTCGATCGGCCAGGTTAGAAAATCTGGTCGGATCGGGGACCGCATCGGCTCGTTGATGCGGTCCCCGATCCGACAGCCCCATTGCCGCCCACATAATCCGATCGTCTGGCCCCAGGGCCAAACGATCGTATTATTATTTTTTTTACCTAAATGGTCCCCGATATCGCCCACCCGTAGGTGGGGATATCGGGGGAAGATCCGCTCGCTTGGCGACATCGCCAAGCGAGCGGATCTGCTCGTGTATGGCCACCTTTAGTCCACTGGCTGAATTGCCTCTGCTAAAGCACACGTAGAGACAATTATCAAAAAAAAAAAATCTGCATTGTCTATTTTAGTAGCCGTGACTAGTAGCTGCTACTAGTAGCTCAGTGTGTCTTCCCCCTTATTACTGGTCAAGCCAGCGGACTAATACTCTGTATACAATACATACATACATACGTAATAAATATATATGTATACATATATAGTTTTGCCTCGATTAATCTCCGTTGTCGTAGGCGACTAATCTCCCCGCTATGCTATCCCACTGGCTAGAATGTAAAGAGCCGGTGGGATGGCATACGCAGCGCCGCAATTTGCTGAAGTCTCCTAAAGTTTCCTCTCAAGGCAACATTGGCGACTTTGACATATCGCTGCACCCCGTATGCCATTCTAGCCAGTGGGATGGCATTGCGGGGAGATTAGTCGCCTGTGACAACGAAGATTAAAAATCTCCCCGTGTGTCACTGCCTTAAAAGTCAGTGGAAGGCAACGGACAGTTTTGGGTGGAAGAAGAAATAAGTGTTATTGAAAAAAGTCATGTAGGTTTGTATATATATATATATATATATATATATATATATATATATACACAAGTAATGAGCCGCACTCACAGGTCTTAGTGTGCAAATAAAGAGAAAATTTATTGTAGCAAAAAACTAACGTTTCGGCTGCTACCACAGCCTTTGTCAAAGTGCCAAACACAAAATCAAAACCCCTTGATAAACCAAATGTGGCGCCAAAAAAGCCCAGTGACGTCATAGCCCAAAAAATGTTACCACCCCCTAACATGTAAGAATCACAGCGTGAGACTAAGAAAAGTAATTACAAAAACTATATAAAAAACTATAAAAAACGGGCCCACAGTGAGATAGAAGCAGGTGCAATGATAGAGGAAACACATAAGAGAGGAAACAAAATAAAGCAAAGTTAAAAATAAGCGTTAAAAGACACTCACAGTTGCGCAGAACTATAACTCCCTGATTAGTGTTAGCAGGAAAATACTACGTATCATATTGTATAGTAACAGTAATACTAAGGCAGGGTATTACCCATCTAGGTCGGAATGCAAAAGGATAGAACACCCTCACGGAGAGCAGTAAAATGCCGGTGAGGAATTTTCGCGCATCAGCGCTACAGGTAGAAAAAAGTTGCTGGGCACTGGGTACAATACAGAGTAGTGAAGTTCAGGCAAACATCAAGAGGACCCGTACGAGGGCTTAATGGGCCCACGGTACTGTCCGCTAGTTTGTTGAGTCTGTATAGTAGGCACCTACTGAGCCCGTGGTAAATGGCCGCGGGACCCCGATCGGTGCCACTCATACGTCAGTTACTAATAAGGCAGGGGACCGTTATCGTACCTATGGTTTCAGGCCGCAGGATACGAAACAAAGTCTCTCATTGGTAATTTGAATGTGCTGCCCAGGAGCATAAGTGGGAGAGCATGACACCAGCCATATCCGTGGTTAATAGCCACAGAACCCGGCTCGATGTGCATCGCTGGAAAAAGGAAGGAAGTAGAGAACATATTTAGTGCAGAAGTACGTTGTAGGCAATAAGAGGAAAATTAGTCCACATAATCTGTGGGAGGCTCATACTGCACATACTTAATGAGGGGCTCATATTTCTAGCCCAAATCCGACCGTTGCATCCTGAATACATTGTAGCAAGGTGCATAGGGAGGTTGACTACTGCGTTGCGAGTGTCAGCAAGGTTGGAAACAAAGAACAGAGAAATACAGAAAGACATACTAGCGTACGGGCCAAATGTTGCAACAAGTAATCATTTCAGCACAGTGTCAATAGATATGTAGGACATTGTTAACCACTGTAGCAAATCTACATTGAAACAGACGCCCACATACAGATCTATACAGAGGGGTGACTTGGAACACAGCAGAGCACATTGTACAGAAAAGTAGTAATGCAAGGAATTAGTAGACCATTCCCCAAAATGCACAACAACCAATGCAATAATTAAACAGACATGATGGAAAACCAGGACTTATGGTACAAGAGTCTCTATGTATAACTCACTCAGAGATAAAATGCAGAGTAAGAGACTAGTTCATTAAGGCCATGTGGACTGATGGTATTCAGTCTGTGTATCCACCGAAGTTCTCTTTGTAGTAACAGTCTGTCTCGATTGCCCCACGAATTGGTGGGGGATATGGTCAATGACCATACACCTTAGGCTCGTCAGGGTATGTTTTTGAAGTAAAAAATGTGCAGCCACTGGGGTGCATGCTTCCCCTGAGGTCAATGCAGTGCGTATGGCTGATCGATGGTTGGCCATCCTGTCCCTAAATGAGGTCACAGTCTTGCCCACGTAAACCAAACCACATGGGCATTTAATAATGTAGATGATAAATTTTGAGGTGCAGGTCAACCGATGTGTGATCTGTATAGCCTTGCCAGTATGTGGGTGATGGAAAGAAGGTCCAGTGATGAGGGAATTGCATGTGGTGCAGTTAGGGCATCTATAGCAGCCCAATCTCGTAGTAGGGAGCAAGTGTCCGGTTTGGAGGATTGGTAGCAGTGGACTGGATCGGTCTTCACCAGCAAGTCTCTAAGATTTCTCCCCCGTTTATAAGCCACTCGTGGAGGGTATCGAAAAATGGGTGGTAAAGTCCTATCTTTTTTCGAGTACAGTCCAGTGGTAGAAAACCGCATCTATCAAAGGTCTTTTATCGGGAGTATAGGTAGTTACAAATGTAAAGTCTATCCTCTGATGTTGTGAGCCTAAGGGGGGGGTAAAGTCCCTGTGAGCAGAAACAGAATATCATGGTTTCCTTTCAGTCTGTGGAATCAGGTATGGCAGTTTAGATGTTTTAATGCACCTTTTTCACATAAGCCCAACTGATATGAACATTAAACATGTAGGATATTTTCCCTTTAAATGAGCCCTCCAGTGTCACAGGCAGTTTGTCACTTTAATGGATTGGGTTACCTGTAAGGAGATAATTCCCGAGTTCTTTGCCATGCATTGGCATTTAGCTCAGTTCATATGTTCTATAGAGCTGTGACTGGGGCACTACTGGCCATACCTTGAAGCTTTTGGTTTGGGATTTACTTCTCAGTGGGAGCTGCAGTTGCTTTAGAACAGAGGTTTTTTTGTTCAGACCACCCTCTTCTCTCTACTCACAGCTTATTGGCCCGTGTAGGGACAGGAACGAGGGGCCTGCCCGACCGATATCTGGCCTGAAATTGGCCAGATATTGATCGGGCAGGTTAAAAGATTTAGTTGGATTGGGGACTGCATCGGCAAGTTGATGCGGTCCCTGAACCAACTGCGCCCATTGCTCCTGTTATAATTCGATCGTTTGGCCCTGGGGGGGAACTGCAATACTGTGTGTAGTAAGGCAAGATGGTATGAGGGGTAGGAGCCAGTAACTGCAATACTGTGTGTAGTAAGGCAAGATGGTATTGAGGGGTAGGAGCAGTAACTGCAATACTGGTGTTAGTAGGCAAGATGGTATGAGGGGTAGGAGCAGTAACTGGCAATACTGTGTGTAGTAAGGCAAGATGGTATGAGGGGTAGAGCAGTAACTGAAATACTTGGGGTGGTAGGTAAGGCAAGATGGTATGAGGGGTAGGAGCAGTAACTGGCAATACTAGTGTGTAGTAAGGCAAGATGGTATGAGGGGTAGGAGCAGTAACTGGCCAAATACTGTGTGTAGTAAGGCAAGATGGTATGAGGGGTAGGAGCAGTAACTGGCAATACTGTGTGTAGTAAGGCACGATGGTATGAGGGGTAGGAGCTGTAACCTGGCAATACTGTGTGTAGTAAGGCACGATGGTATGAGGGGTAGGAGCAGTAACTGGCAATACTGTGTGTAGTAAGGCAAGATGGTATGAGGGGTAGGAGCAGTAACTGGCAATACTGTGTGTAGTAAGGCAAGATGGTATGAGGGGTAGGAGCAGTAACTGGCAATACTGTGTGTAGTAAGGCACGATGGTATGAGGGGTAGGAGCAGTAACTGGCAATACTGTGTGTAGTAAGGCAAGATGGTATGAGGGGTAGGAGCAGTAACTGGCAATACTGTGTGTAGTAAGGCAAGATGGTATGAGGGGTAGGAGCAGTAACTGGCAATACTGTGTGTAGTAAGGCACGATGGTATGAGGGTAGGAGCAGTAACTGGCAATACTGTGTGTAGTAAGGCAAGATGGTATGAGGGGTAGGAGCAGTAACTGGCAATACTGTGTGTAGTAAGGCAAGATGGTATGAGGGGTAGGAGCAGTAACTGGCAATACTGTGTGTAGTAAGGCACGATGGTATGAGGGGTAGGAGCAGTAACTGGCAATACTGTGTGTAGTAAGGCAAGATGGTATGAGGGGTAGGAGCAGTAACTGGCAATACTGTGTGTAGTAAGGCAAGATGGTATGAGGGGTAGGAGCAGTAACTGGCAATACTGTGTGTAGTAAGGCACGATGGTATGAGGGGTAGGAGCAGTAACTGGCAATACTGTGTGTAGTAAGGCACGATGGTATGAGGGGTAGGAGCAGTAACTGGCAATACTGTGTGTAGTAAGGCACGATGGTATGAGGGGTAGGAGCAGTAACTGGCAATACTGTGTGTAGTAAGGCAAGATGGTATGAGGGGTAGGAGCAGTAACTGGCAATACTGTGTGTAGTAAGGCAAGATGGTATGAGGGGTAGGAGCAGTAACTGGCAATACTGTGTGTAGTAAGGCAAGATGGTATGAGGGGTAGGAGCAGTAACTGGCAATACTGTGTGTAGTAAGGCAAGAGTAATGAGGGGGTAGGAGCAGTAACTGGCAATACTGTGTGTAGTAAGGCAAGATGGTATGAGGGGTAGGAGCAGTAACTGGCAATACTGTGTGTAGTAAGGCAAGATGGTATGAGGGGTAGGAGCAGTAACTGGCAATACTGTGTGTAGTAAGGCACTGATGGTATGAGGGGTAGGAGCAGTAACTGGCAATACTGGTGTGTAGTAAGGCACAGATGGTAATGAGGGGTAGGAGCAGTAACTGCAATTTGCTTGGTTAGTAAGGCACGATGGTATGAGGGGTAGGGAGCAGTAACTGGCAATACTGTGTGTAGTAAGGCACGATGGTATGAGGGGTAGGAGCAGTAACTGGCAATACTGTGTGTAGTAAGGCAAGATGGTATGCAGGGTAGGAGCAGTAACTGGCAATACTGTGTGTAGTAAGGCAAAGATGGTATAGGGTGGTAGGAGCAGTAACTGCAATACTGTGTGTAGTAAGGCAAGATGGTATGAGGGGTAGGGAGCAGTAACTGGCAATACTGGTGTAGTAAGGCAAGATGGTATGAGGGGTAGGAGCAGTAACTGGCAATACTGTGCGGTGTAGTAAGGCAAGATGGTATGAGGGGTAGGAGCAGTAACTTGCGATTACTGTGTGTAGTAAGGCAAGCAAGATTGGTATGAGGGGCTAGGAGCAGTAACTGGCAATACTGTGTGTAGTAAGGCAAGATGGTATGAGGGGTAGGAGCAGTAACTGGCAATACTGTGTGTAGTAAGGCAAGATGGTATGAGGGGTAGGAGCAGTAAACTGCAATACTGTGTGTAGTAAGGCAACGATGGTATGAGAAGGGTAGGAGCAGTAACTGGCAATACTGTATGTGTAGTAAGGCACGATGGTATGAGGGTAGGAGCAGTAACTGGCAATACTGTGTGTAGTAAGGCACGATGGTATGAGGGTAGGAGCAGTAACTGGCAATACTGTGTGTAGTAAGGCAAGATGGTATGAGGGGTAGGAGCAGTAACTGGCAATACTGTGTGTAGTAAGGCACGATGGTATGAGGGGTAGGAGCAGTAACTGGCAATACTGTGTGTAGTAAGGGCACGATGGTATGAGGGTAGGAGCAGTAACTGGCAATACTGTGTGTAGTAAGGCACGATGGTATGAGGGTAGGAGCAGTAACTGGCAATACTGTGTGTTTATAAGGCAAGATGGTATGAGGGGTAGGACAGTAACGGCAATACTGTGTGTAGTAAGGCACGATGGTATGAGGGTAGGAGCAGTAACTGGCAATACTGTGTGTAGTAAGGCAGATGGTATGAGGCGTAGGAGCAGTAACTGGGCAACACTGTGTGTAGTAAGGCACGATGGTATGAGGGGTAGGAGCAGTAACTGCAATACTGTGTGCTGTGTAAGAAGATGAGATAAATGAGTGGGTATAGGAGCAGTAACTGGAATACTTGGTGTTAGTTAAGGCACGATGGTATGAGGGTAGGAGCAGTAACTGGCAATACTGTGTGTAGTAAGGCAAGATGGTATGAGGGGTAGGAGCAGTAACTGGCAATACTTGTGTGTAGTAAGGCACGATGGTATGAGGGGTAGAGCAGTAACTGGCAATACTGTGTGTAGTAAGGCAAGAGATTCCTTTTATCTGTACAGGTATCGGACCCCATATCCGGAACCCATTATCCATAAAGTTCTGAATTACGGAAATCTTCTCCCATAGACTCTATTTTAGTCAAATAATTCAGAATTTTAAAACTGATTTCCCTTTTCTCTGTAATAATAAAACAGTACCTTTACTTGTCCCAACTAAGATATAATTACCCCTTATTGGGCAGAACAGCCCTATTGGGTTTATTTAATGGTTAAATTATTCCCTTTTCTCTGTAATAATAAAACATACCTTTACTTGATCCCAACTAAGATATAAATACCCCTTATTGGGCAGAACAGCCCTATTGGGTTTATTCAATTTTAAATGATTTTTAACAGACTTATGGTATGGAGATCCAAATTACAGAAGGATCCCTTATCCGGACTACCCATGTCCGAGCATTCTGGATAACAGGTCCTATACCTGACTGTGTTCTATTACAGTTTATTTGATGGGGGGAGACTGCTGTTAGGAGAAATCATAAACTGGATTTGCTACATTACCTCTCATATGAGCTCCAGAGAAAAAAAACAGATGGAACGGGGGGGCGGCCGGCCGGCCCAGGGCCGGGGAACCCTAAGGGCCCCCTCAATAGGTTCTGGCTCTCCTCTAGGCTCGTTCACTAAGGGTGGAAAATGTGAATTGAGAGAACCAGAAAAGGAAAAATATCCAAAAAAACTGGATAAGCAGTCGCCAAAGAGTCGCTCACTGCAGCAATCTGTATAGAGACGGGAATAAAAAGGGCAAGTCAGCTTCACGGATAATGCATTTACCCTTTTAAGGTGCAACATTGATCAGGGGCCCCATTCAAAGTGTTCCCCCCAAATCTCACGCTTACTGACACTCAGTAATTTACGTGATAAAGTATAGGGAAAACAGTAATTAGTGTCAATATCTATTTAGCCAATTTAGCAAGTTCAGTGTTAACTACATTCAAGGCACATTAAGGGTACATAAGGGCAGGGCAGATACCCGGGGGCAGAGGGGCAAAACCTTAGCAGCCTGTCAGTACTGCCCAACCCTGGGTCTGTGTCTCCCAACCAGCGCTGGGAGTAAAGGCGCCTGCAAAGCCCATTTTAGGGAAATTCTCCAATTCACTAAAATCGTTGACAGGAGCAACATCCCCTAGTCTGGGGGGGGAGTCACCCAACTATTGCCCCTCTTTTTAGCTAAAATAAGGGTTTTTAGGCAAAAAATCTACTACAGAGAGAGATGCTTGCTTACCTCTCCCACAATGGCAACCAAGGACTCTACCAACTGTCACTTTCCTAGAGTGAAGGCAGCTTCCCATCACAATTGACACACTATTGACATACATTACATCACAATTTCTTTGCCTCCACGTGTCGTAAATAGTGGGAGCAAAGGTGATGCACCGCTTTACCTCTCACTACCCATGAACCATGACTGTACAACTCACTTTCATTACATAAATGATTGCATCTTGTTAATTTGATTATTGAACAAGAAGCTTGAACATTGAACTTGAACCCTTTGCCTAGTGGAAGGCAGCTCTCATCCAGTGACATCCACCATGACAGGCGCTGCTGTTAAAGGGAATAGTACCCTTTTGACGAGTGACTTTTATGCGGCTTTGTGCCCTAGATATGCACAGTATACATTACATAGCTTATTGTGTACCAGAGCATGCCTGTACGTTGTGGCCCCTGCCATGTCCTATAGCCCCCCACAGCCAGCCTAACTGACTTTGAGGTGTTTGGCGCTGCATGTGCATGTCTCTTACATTGTGACTGTGGCCTCCGAGTAAGAAAAGGTTTGGGCTCCTTTCTGCATAGTTGTTTACCACCGCTGACTATTTCGGCTGAACAATGTGCGATTCTTTCAGAGATAAATGAATGATCCTTTCCAGTTTACTTCCGTCCTTCTCCTGTTGTGTATTCCCTGATCCCCTCCCGGTCTCAGTGGCAGTAGTATTAGGACTGGTCACTGAGGACCTGAATTAGCAAAATAATATATTTTCTGGAATGGTTTTATGGCCAGCAGTTTATTGTGACCAATGTTTAATTGAGTTTAATTTTTTCATTTAAAATTCAAATAAAGAAACTATGGAGCACTTAGTATACGTAGGGGCCACATTATTAAGTGAAAAATCTGGCCCTCGGCCTATACAAACTCTGCTTGGTTACATATAACAATGTACATTGTATCTGCGTTACCAGGCAGAACACCTGCACCTCTGACCTTGTGTCTTATATAAGGTAATGGGTGCGGAATCTGCATTTTCATTAGTGTAATATAGCCAATGGCCCAGAAACACATTACATTTTTAGCAGGGTGCCAGCTGGGAGTCAAATTGCTAAGCTTGGAGCACCCAATGTTTTCACCTTATCCCCATTGCAGAAGTGCCCCTGTATAAGGAACAGAACCAGTGGCTAAATCAGTGGTGGGCAAACTGCCGCCCGCGGGCCAACATCCGTCCAGTTGGTCTTTTTAATCTTGCCGGTGGTCTTTTTTAATCTTAGCCTGCCGACTCTCGCAGCCGAGACTTGGATAACGCTGCCCAGCCCGTCTGTATGCAACCCCCCGGCACATCTTTTGCAAGATATACATCTAAACATGATGGGGAAAAGGTGCCAAATCACTTGGTGCAAAAAATTACAATAAAAACAAATTCAACAGTAAAGTTATTGCCACCATTCAAACATGCTTAATGTATTAGATTAAAAAGAGATGACGGAACCTGATGGTTTGCTTCATTTTTTTGTGATTCGGTCCTGTTAGGCTGACCCAGAAATCAAAAAAATCAATTCCCTGAGACCAGTCAGTTGCCAGAGTAGCCATTTACAGACTGTAGTAGAGGTTAAAGTCTGGAATCTTACATCAATAATGATTAAAACAATTAGATAATACCATTATGCGAAGTAAAGTCATTATGACCAAGGCGTATTTTGAAATCTAACGCAACCTGAGAGAATGTTAGTTTAAACACATGTTGAGTAGCGCCGTCAAGCGCTAATTAGAAAAAAACTACACATTCCAGAAGACACCTGGCGGTGAGTGCCGGCTGCTCAAGTATTGCCCTAGCTTGATTGGATGCTTCAATGGTTCTGTATTGAGCCTGGCGTGCGTTGATTGGTAAGCTTGGGGCGCGGTTTTGGATGTGCAGTTGCAGAGGAAGGCATCTGGCGGTAGGGGACCGCGTCGTAGTACCTTTACAGAGCTCGTAAGTGGGTACAGTCGCTACAGTGTGACATGTCTGGGGGGCAGGGTTTATATACATTTAATGACAGTATTAGCGCCAGTATGGCATAGTCTGTATGCTAAATTAATGTGCCCATACCCCCGCACTTGAACCCCCTAACAATCGTAGCTCTTATTTGGCACCCCAGAGCTTTTATTGCTGCTTTTTTTGTTCCCACTTATGTGGCTCATGGGATTTAAAGTGGGGACCCCCTGAAATAGGAGTAATATTCCATGAAACAATTTCAATTGGTCTTCAATTATTAATTATTTAAGGTTTCTGTTCAGCAGCTTTCCAGCTTTGGAGTTCAGAATACTTGGTTGCTAGGCATCAATTACCCTTAGCAACCAGGGTGTGGTTTGAATGAAAGACTGATATATTGAATAGGAGAGGGGCGCTGATGGAAGATACGTAATATAAAGTATAAATCAACAAATAACTGTAGCCTCACAGAGCAATAGTGCAGCTGTTTGAAGAGGCCATTACAAATTATAAGCAGAAAATGAGAGCTGCGACTGTCCATATAAACTGATGCTACAGGTCTGGATTATTACATTCTGTTTCTAATTGCAGCTGGTTTCAGAACTGCAAATTATGTGAAATCCGAATGGAATACTAATCAGCTTTATACTGTTGCATCTTACTATTCATATATCACAGTATATTGTCGCGTGGTCCCTAAGCCCGTAACTAGAGAGCGCACAGAGCAAGGCAGGGAATCCGGCAGAAAGAAAATGGGGGCCAGGCTGGGCGGCATTTTGAAAGGCACAGATGCATACCTGCTAAAGGGCTCGTGGTTGCTGGGCCGGTACAGAAGCCCAAAACACTAACCCCTAAAAGCATTGCATAGCCTATCTGCCTTGTTAGTTAAAGCTTTCTCCTTGAGCACCCATAGCCCATGATAGGTTCCCTTATATGTATCCATGCAAATTAAAATCCTATATTAGACACCCCCTGAAGCTGCTGCCCTCAGCACTGGCCCCCGGCGGGGTTATACAAAGAATACCCTTTGTATTCACTGATTTCCCCAAGAGCAGTTAGGCTACCCACCTATTGTCCAGCTTTACCCTATAGCTGCCCATACCAGTTCTACATGTGATGTTTGGTTAGGAATGTTAGCCAATTTTGACCATGCTTGCCAACCATCTGTACGTTTATAGCAAATTCACTTACCACCTTTATATGTTCCCTATCATGAATCCTGTGTGTCTTCACTTTTTCTGTAGCTGTGAATTGAAATAGAGCTGGAAAAATATGGACTTTTCACCCACCGTGGCATGCATGAAGCGAGAGGTAAGTCAAAATCCAATTTATTTCAGAAGAAACAAATAGTTAATATATATTAACACTGTAAGGTCCGCACTCCCATAAACAGTCCACATTCACCAATTCACAAACGGGTGCTGCACTTAGTTTATCCAATATCATTCCAATGATTTTGCGCACTAAATCAGCGGGATGAATATATATATATATATGTCCATGGGCTAACATATTTTTGCAGAGAAATTAGTTACCCTGATCGTTTGTACGGGTTATAGGATCCAATTAATCAGAAATTTGTATCCCAGAAAGCTCCGAATTATTAGGAAGGCCCGTCTCGCCATAGACCCCTTATATAAATAATAAATAACATTTCCAAAACACTCTAGTAGTATAAAACAGTAACTTGTAATTGGTTCTTACTAAGATATAATAAATCCTATATAAAACAATCCTTTTAGGTTGTATGTAATGTTTAAAATTATTTTTTAATAGATTTGTAGTATAGAGAACCAAGCTTACAGAAAGACCCCTAATCTGGAAAACCCCAGCTCGTCCGAGCCATTCTGGGTAACAGATTCCATCCCTTTAATAGGCTGGCTCTCAATGCAAAATTTTGATTCCTAAGTTGGAGCTGGCTTGTATGATTTTATCTATATGGTTTTGTTATTTACAGGTCCCTTCCCTGTCAAGATTACCACCATGAGCTCCAGCACAGCCAGAAGAACCGAGGGGACTCCACTCCGCTGCCTCCATATCAAGCCAGCGCCTGGCTTTCCTGCGGCCGTCAGAGAAGCTGTTAAGGTATTACCGCCAAGAAAGATCGCTGTAGTTTATGAGGAACACGAGGATCTGGTTAAAGCAACTGGGAGCAATACAAAGCTACCTTTGAGGCAGCAGTTCAGTATGCGCCTTTGCTAAGAGCAATACTGTGATAACTAGTATTATCCTTTATATAGCCGCGGTTGTATTCTACTACACTGTTACGCAGAGATCACTAGTACATGTTTCATCCAGTTCCCCGGGTGGAGCTTACAATTCACATTCACTTGTGGTCTCACTTTTACCAGGAGTTTACAGAACCCTTATGTTTTGCAGTGGGAGGAACCTGGGTTCCTCAGAGGATACCCACGCAAGCATATATATAGTGCCCTGGCTGGAATTGCAACCTAGGAGCATCAGTTCTTGCAAGGCAGCATTGTATGTTTCCTGCCAAATGGTTTGTGTGGTTCTCCAGTTCTCTTTGCCATATGCACGCATTCACCCTAGCTCGCTAACTGCTCTATCCTGAATCCCCTGATAAGACTTTGTCTATATAGTGTGTATGGTGCTATGTATATAATATATATACTATATATATTATAATATATCATAACATTATACATATACGAACCATACACACACACACCACACACACACACACACTACATACAATACATGACTTTTTTCAATAACACTTATGCACTAAGCCCCTGTGGCTGTGGATGTACTCCTTACTACATTTAATTTAACCTGCCACCAGGGCATTTGAACTGGTGTAGGGTTTTGCTCCTCTCTACTATGATATATGAGACTACAGAGTATAAAGGTGCCATACACGGGCCGACTATAGCTGCCATATCGGTCCCTGACCGATTCGGCAGCTAATCGGCCCGTGTATGGGAGAGCAGAGCGGCCTGGACGACCGATAATCTGGCCTGAAATTGCGCCAGATCTCGATGGCCAGGTTAGAAAAATCTGGTCGGGATCGCGGGACGCATCGGCTCGTTGAGGAGTCCCCGATCCGACAGGCCCCCATTCCGACCCACTAATGCGATCGTCTGCCCCCAGGCCCAACGGATCGTATTATATTTTTTTTACCTAAATGTGTCCCCCGATATCGCCCACCCGATAAGGTGGGGTATCGGGGGAAGATGCCCGCTCGTTGGCCGACATCGCAAGCGAGCGGATCTTGCTCGCGTATGGCCACCTTTAGTCCAGTGGCCGTGAATGCCTCTGCCTAAAGCACCACGTAGAGACAATTTATCAAAAAAAAAAATCATGCATTGTCTATTTTAGTAGCCAGTGACTAGTTAGCTGCTACTAGTAGCTCAGTTGTGTCTTCCCCCTATACTGGTTCAAGCCAGCGGACTAATACTGCTGCTATACAATACATAATACATAGCGCTAATAAATATCATATGTATACATATATGTTTTGGCTCCATTTATCTCCGTTGTCGGTAGGGCGGACCTAATCTTTCCCCGCTATGTGCTATTCCCACTGGGCAGAATGTAAAGAAGGGTGGCGATGGCATCGCAGCGCCGCAATTTGCCTGAAGTCTCCCTAAATTTCCTCTTCAAAGGCAACATTTGGCGACTTTGACATTATCGCTGCACCCCATATGCCATCTCTAGCCAAGTGGGATGGCATTGCGGGGAGATTTAGTCGCCTGTGACAACGAAGATTAAAAATCTCCCCGTGATGTCACTGCTAAAAGGTCAGTGGAAAGGCAACGGGACAGTTTTGGGTGGAAGAAGAAATAAGTGTTATTGAAAAAGCAGTACGGTCTTATTATATAATATATATATTATATATTATATATATATATATACACAAGTTATGAGCCGCCTCACAGGTCTAGTGTGCAATAAAGAGAAAATTTATTGTAGCAAAAAACTAACGTTTCGCTGCACACCACAGCCTTTGTCAAAGTGCCAAACACAAAATCAAAACCCCTTGATAAACCAAATGTGGCGCGCCAAAAAAAGTCCCAGTGACGCATAGCCAAAAAATGTTACACCCCCCTAAACATGAAGAATCCACCAGGGAGACTAAGGAAAAGTATATACAAAAACTATATAAAAAAACTATAAAAAACGGGCCCGACAGTGAGATAGGAAGCAGGTGCAATGAATAGAGGAAACTACATAAGAGAGGAAACAAAACTAAAGCAAGTTAAAAATAAGCGGTTAAAAGACCACTCACAGTGCGCAGAAGCTATAACCTCCCCTGATTAGTGTTAGCAGGAAAAATACTACGATCATATTTTAGTAGTAACAGTAATACTAGGCAGGGTATTACCCATCTAGGTTCCGGAATGCAAAGGATGAAACACCCTCACGGAGAGCAGTAAAAATGCGTGAGGAATTTTACCGCGCATCACGCGCTACAGGTAGAAATAACAGTTTGTGGGCACTGGGTACAATACAGAGTAGTGAAGTTCAGGCAAACATCAAGAGGACCCGTACGAGGGCTTAATGCGCGCCACGGTACTGTCCGCTAGTTTGTTGAGTCTGATAGTAGGCACCTACTGAGCCCGTGCGTAAATGGTCCGCGGGACCCCGATCCGGTGCGCACTCATACGTCAGTTCACTAATAAGGCAGGGGACCGTTATCGTACTTATGTTCCAGGCCGGCCAGGAGACGAAAAACAAAGGTCTCTCATTGGTAATTTTGAATGTGCTGCCCAGGAGCATAAGTGGTGAGCATGACCCCAGCCATATACCGTGGTTAATTAGCCACAGAACCCCGGCTCGATGTGCATCGCTGGATAAAAAGGAGAGGAATAGAGCTAAGAACATATTTAGTTGCGAAGTACGTTGTAGGCAATAAGAGCGAAAATTAGTCCACATAATCTGTGGTAGGTCGATACTGCACATACTTAATTGCAGGGGCTGTCATATTTCTAGCCCAAATACCGACCGTGCATCCTGAATACATTGTGAGCAAGGTGCATAGGGAGGTTGGATACTGCGTTGCGAGTGTCAGCATAGGTTGGAAACAAGAACAGAGAAATACAGGAAAGACCTAACTAGCGTACGCGGCCAAAATGCTGCAATCAAATGTAATCATTTCAGCCACAGCTGTCACAATTAGATATTGTAGGACATTGTTAACCACTGTAGCAAATCTACATTGAAACAGACGCCCACATACAGATCTATACAGAGGGGTGCTTGGAACACAGCAGAGGCACATTGTACAGAAAAGTAGTAATGCAAGGAATTTAGAGACCATTCCCCAAAATGCACAACAACCAATGCAAAATTAAACAGACATGATGGAAAACCAGCGAACTTATGGTACAAGATCTCTCTAGTTATAACTCACTCAGAGATAAAATGCAGAGTTAAGAGACTAGTTCAATTAAAAGGGGGCCCATGTGGGACTGATGGTATTCAGTCTGTGTATCCACCGAAGTCTTCTCTTGTAGTAAAGTCTGTCTCGATTGCTCCCCACGAATTGGTGGGGGATATGGTCAATGACCATACCCTTAGGCTCGTCAGGGTATGGTTTTTGAAGTAAAAAATGCTGCAGCCACTGCGGGTGCATGGCGTTCCCCTGAGGTCAATGCAGTGCGTATGGCTGATCGATGGTTGGCCATCCTGTCCCTAATGAGGTCACAGCTTGCCACGTAAACCAACCACATGGCATTTAATAATGTAGATGATTAAATTTTGAGGTGCAAGGTCAACGATGTGTATCTGTATAAGCCTTGCCAGATGTGGGTGGATGAAAGAAGGTCCAGTGATATGGGAATTCATGTGGCTTGCAGTAGGGCATCTATAGCAGCCCAATTCGTAGTAGGAAAGCAAGTGTCCGGTTGGAGGATTGGTAGCAGGTGACTGGATCGGTCTTCACCGCCATAGTCTCTAGATTTCTCCCCCGTTATAAGCCACTCGTGAGGTATCCGAAAATGGGTGGTAAAGTCCTATCTTTGTCGAGTACAGTGCCAGTGGTAGAAAACGCATTCTTCAAAGGTCTTTTATCGGTGGTATAGGTAGTTATACAAATGTAAAGTCTAATCTCTGATGTTGTGAGCCTAAGGGGGGGTGGTAAAGTCCCTGCGAGGCAGAAGAATATCATGGTTTCCTTTCAGATCTGTGAATCAGGTATTGGCAGTTTAGATGTTTAATGGCACCTTTTTCACATAAAGCCCAACTGAATGAACATTAAACATGTAAGGATATTTTCCCTTTAAATGAGCCCTCCAGATGTCACAGGCAAGTTTGTCACTTAATGGATTGGGTTACTGTAAGTGAGTAATTTCCGCATTTCTTTGCCATGCATTGGGCATTTAGCTCAGTTCATATGTTCTTGAGCTGTGACTGGGGCACTATGGCCATACTTGAAGCATTTTTGGTTTGGATTTACTTTCAGTGGGAGCTGCAGCTTGCTTTAAACAGAGGTTTTTTTGTTCAGAACCACCCTCTTCCTCTACTCACAGCTATTTGGCCCGTGTAGGGACAGGAACGAGGGCCCTGCCGACCGATTATCTGGGCCTTGAAAATTGGCCAGAGATATTGAATCGGCAGGTTAAAAGATTTTAGTTGGATTTGGGACTGTGCATCGGCAAGTTGATGCTGGTCCTGAACCACTGCGTCCCATTGCTCCTTGTTATAATTCGATCGTTGGCCCTGGGGGAACTGCAATACTATGTGTAGTAAGGCAAGCATGGTATGAGGGGTAGGAGCAGTAACTGGCAATACTGTGGTAGTAAGGCACGATGGTATGAGGGTAGAGGAGCAGTAACTGGCAATACTGTGGTTAGTAAGGCAAGATGGTATGAGGGGTAGGAGCAGTAACTGGCAATAACTGTGTGTAGTAAGGCAAAGATGTATGAGGGGTAGGAGCAGTAACTGGCAATACTGTGTGTAGTAAGGCAAGATGGTATGAGGGTAGGAGCAGTAACTGGCAATGCTGTGTGTAGTAAGGCACGATGGTATTGAGGCGGTAGGAGCAGTAACTGGCAATACTGTGTGTAGTAAGGCAAGATGGTATGAGGGGTAGGAGCAGTAAACTGGCAATACTGTGGTGTAGTAAGCAAGATTGGTTATTGAGGGTAGAGCAGTAACTGGCAATACTGTGTGTAGTAAGGCACAGATGGTATGAGGGGTTAGGAGCAGTAACTTAGCCTATGAGTTAAATTGTGTGAGTGGATGTAATCATAGCAACCAATCATTTTTTCATTTTCTAATTTATACGAGATAGAAGACCGCTAAGTTACAGATACTGACTGTTAGGTAAATATAATTATTATCCTTTACAGATATTATTCATGAACCCTGTAGCGCCAATAAAAACACATTGGGACCCCTGCAAACTTTTTGCCCCCGTACCTCACAGGTGTTGATGGGAGGGTCTCCATGTTCTTCCAAGGGTTCCTGGTTATGAAAGAAAACCTCAGATCAGCAGAGAAGATGATAAAAATAAATATTTTTCATTCATGTGTTATTTTCTGCTTACCTGTGAGTGGCAGGGGCTGGTGTCAGGGCTCTCCTGCCCAATCACTTCTTCATCCTGTTTAAAACCGAAAAAAAGATTGTAAAAAAAAATTCTCATGGCTCAAAGTAAAGCAAAGTTTGGGAAAGTCTTATTTGATATAAATATATGAGAAATAGAAGGTGTATGTTGCTGTGTAACACAGGGCATAATAAGGAGGTGGGACAGACTCACCAACGCTGAAGTCGTCGGTGCCTAACAAATTGCCTCCCCCAAAGTGAATGTAAAATATCTTTCTTTATTGTGACCCTATTATTTTTCCTTACCTGACAGATCTTCATGTCCAGGATTTCTGGAGTCTCCTGATTAAAGAAAAGGTAAGTGAAAAATGTGCTTGTTGTAATAAAGAAGCTAATATACAGTCTTGTATAAAATATAGGGTGATTTTCATTTGCCCCAACTCTCCTCCCCTCTCTTACGCTTACCCGGCAGTTCTCTATCGCCGGCTTCAAGTCTGGCTCTTTTTTCTCCTCCTAAGAGAAATAAAGTTACCTGATCAGTTTACTATAACTCTGGTAGGTTTAGTATCTAAAAAAGACCCGGTTACAATTACCAAATTCACTAAACTTCCAAAAAACCAAATCCATTTCATGTATATTTTTTTGCTACTTACATTGGCAGGTGTTTTTTGCCCAGGGATTTCTGGATTGTTCCTTCGGTAAAGAGAATGAAAGGTCCAATGTTATCAAATTAACTGGAGCTTTTACAAAGGACGTTAAAATCAGTTATACTGTATATATTCAGGGATCTGGTGTTTTATATTGAATTATTTAATTACTCACGCGGGCAAACGGCATCTTAGCCAGCGTCCAAATTGATGGTACCACGCTTAACCTGGCCGCACTTTTTGCCAGTCAAAAAAAGTCATATAAAGTCCTTTATACGGTTTATGGTTTTTAAATAAGAAAATCTCGGATTGTCAGAAGAAAGTACTCTAAATTATCTAATTTTTCGAGACAAAATAAATAACCAAAACGTAAATAATTGCCAAGCTTTTCTCAGGGAAGCCTTAGTACAGGTATTCAACCCCTTATCCGGAAACTCATTATCCAGACATTTCCGAATTACGGAAAGGCCATCTCCCATAGACACCATTTTAATTGAATAATTCACATTTTTTTAAAAATCATTTCCTTTTTCTCTTGTAATAATAAAACAGAACCTTGTACTTGATCCCAACTAAGATATAATTACCCCTTATTGGGGGCAGAACAGCCCCTATTGGGTTTATTTAATGGGTTAAATGATTCCCTTTTCTCTGTTAATAATAAAACAGTACCTCTACTTGATCCCAACTAAGATTATAATTACCCCTATTGGGGCAGAACAGCCCTATTGGGTTTTATTTAATGGTTAAATAATTCCCTTTTCTCTGTAATATAAAACAGTACCTGTACTTTGATCCCAACTAAGACTATAATTTACCCCTTATTGGGGCAGAAACAAGCCCTATTGGTTTATTTAATGGTTAAATAATTCCCTTTTCTCTGTAATAATAAAACAGTACCTGTACTTGATTCCCATACTAAGATATAATTACCCTTTATGGAGGCAAAAACACATTTTTCTATTGGGTTTAATTACTGTTTAAATAATGTTTTTAGCCGACTTTAGGTATGAGAATACCGAATTACGGGGAAAGACCCCTTATCTGGAAAACCCTCCAGGTCCTGAGGCAGTATCTGGATAATGGGTACCCGTAACCCCTGTAAATGGGTCCCTGTGTACATAGTGTAGCCTCATCAAGGTTATTGTGCATAGAAATCAATAGGCAAGGAAATAACACGGCTTTTGATAACACAAGTAGGTAGGAAAATGGTGTTTAGGAAATTATGTTGCCCAGTTCTTACCATGGCAGATTCTGGGGTTGGATCATCTGCCCTCTTTCGTTTCCTCTGTAATGAAGAAAAAAGTTTTATCAGAGAAAATAAAAGCACAAATAGGGAAAGCTATAATGCAATAAATGGAGGACGTGAGTATTCAGTGACACATGAAGTTTCCCACAGAATGAAATATGTCCTGTTTACAGCAGAAGAGATGAAAGCCCTTACCTTGCCGAAGCAAGAGAAACAGCACTTCAGCCGCTTGAACATGTTGTTTCTATGAAGACAAAATGAAAAACATCACTTTAGCATTTCCCAATACAGGTATGATTTCCTTTTTATCTGTACAGGTATCGGACCCCATATCCGGAATCCCATTATCCATAAAGTTCTGAATTACGGAAAGCTCTTCTCCCATAGACTCTATTTTAGTCAAATAATTCAGAATTTTAAAACTGATTTCCCTTTTCTCTGTAATAATAAAACAGTACCTTTACTTGGTCCCAACTAAGATATAATTACCCCTTATTGGGGCAGAACAGCCCTATTGGGTTTATTTAATGGTTAAATGATTCCCTTTTCTCTGTAATAATAAAACAGTACCTTTACTTGATCCCAACTAAGATATAATTACCCCTTATTGGGGGCAGAACAGCCCTATTGGGTTTATTCAATATTTAAATGATTTTTAGCAGACTTATGGTATGGAGATCCAAATTACAGAAGGATCCCTTATCCGGACTACCCCATGTCCCGAGCATTCTGGATAACAGGTCCTATACCTGTACTGTGTTCTATTTACAGTTCATTTTTGATGGGGGGGAGACTTGCTGTAGGAGAAATCATAAACTGGATTTGCTACATTACCTCTCATATGATGCTCCAGAGATGGTAAAAAACAGATGGACCGGGGGGGCCGGCCGGCCGGCCCAGGGCCGGGGAACCCTAAGGGGCCCCCTCAATAGGTTCTGGCTCTCCTCTAGGCTCGTTCACTAAGGGTGGAAAATGTGAATTGAGGAGAAGCCAGAAAAGGAAAACTATCCAAAAAAACTGGATAAGCAAAGTCGCCAAAGAGTCGCTCACTGCAGCAATCTGTATAGAGACGGGAATAAAAAGGGCAAGTCAGCTTCACGGATAATGCATTTACCCTTTTAAGGTGCAACATTGGATCAGGGGCCCCATTCAAAGTGTTCCCCCCAAATCTCACGCTTACTGACACTCAGGCCGGGATTCCATGTGGTACCTAGGGGGTTAAATTGGTACTAGGGCTAATTTACTAACATAGGTGCCTAAATGCAAGTTGCAGTTGCCAATAGCAACCAATCAGTAATTGGCTGCTACCATTCCCCTAAGGGGCATCACCATAATTTCAGAAGCACTGATTTAGATTTACCCCCTGCAATAGTAAGAAATAGTAAATCAGGCCCTGTGTCCATGGTAAGTGCAAGTACATTCAGTTACACATTAAGGTTGGTACATAAGGGCAGGGCAGATACCCGGGGGCAGAGGGGCAAAACTCTTAGCAGCCTGTCAGTACTGCCCAACCCTGGGTCTGTGTCTCCCAACCAGCGCTGGGAGTAAAGGCGCCTGCAAAGCCCATTTTAGGGGAAAATTCTCCCAATTCACTAAAATCGTTGACAGGAGCAACATCCCCTAGTCTGGGGGGGGGAGTCACCCAACTATTGCCCCTCTTTTTAGCTAAAATAAGGGTTTTTAGGCAAAACATCTACTACAGGAGAGATGCTTGCTTACCTCTCCCCACAATGGCAACCAATGGACTCTACCAACTGTCACTTTCCTAGAGTGAAGGCAGCTCTCATCATATGACAAATTTTTATGGGCTTTATTTGCCCTTAGATGTGCAGTATATACATTGTATGTACTTATTGTGTACCCAGGTTGGTACATAAGGGCAGGGCAGATACCCGGGGGCAGAGGGGCAAAACTCTTAGGAGCCTGTCAGTACTGGGGACAACAAGCCCATTTTAGTGGAAAATTCTCCAAATTCACTAAAACCAGTGACAGGAGCAACATCCCCTAGTCTGGGGGGGGGGAGTCACCCAACTATTGCCCCTCTTTTTTAGCTAAAATAAGGGTTTTTAGGCAAAACATCTATCAGAGGAGATGTACACTTACCTCTCACCACAATGGCAACCAACGGACTGTACCAACTGTCACTTTCCTAGGGGGAAGGCAGCTCTCATCACATTGACATAACAATGCAGGCGCTGCTGTTAAAGGTTAAGGGGTATAGTTATCATGCTGTGTAAAAAGTGGAGAGAAGCATTACCGGTGATGTAGCCCAGGGCAACGAATAAGCAATTAGATTTCAACAGCTAGAAAACCAAATCAAAGCATCTGATTGGCTGCTATGAACAACATCACCGGGGATGTTTTACTCCACTTTTTACACAGCATGATAAATATACCCCTAAGTGTACCCTTTTGATGAGTGAGGTTTATATGGGCTTTGTTTGCTCTTAGATGGGCAGTACATACTGTAACTATAAACCCAGTGAGAATGAGGAATGAATGCATATTGGGGAGTTGTATCAGGAGTCAGAACCAGCAGTGCAGAGAAGAGAAAGTGAGAGACAGACACAGTGACAGTTACACATAACTATAAACCCAGTGAGAATTAGGAATGAATGGGTATTGGGAAGTTGTATCAGGAGTCAGAACCAGCAGTGCAGAGAACATAAAGGGACAGAGAGACACGGTGACAGTTACACTTAACTATAAACCCAGTGAGAATGAGGAATTAATTGATATTGGGAAGTTGTATCAGGAGTCAGAACCAGCAGTGCAGAGAAGGGAAAGGGACAGACACAGTGAGAGTTACACATAACTATAAACCCAGTGAGAATGAGGAATGAATGGAAAATTGGGGAGTTTATATCAGGAGTCAGAACCAGCAGTGCAAAGAAGGGAAAGGGACAGACAGACACTGTGACAGTTACACATAACTATAAACCCAGTGAGAATGAGGAATGAATTGATATTGGGAAGTTGTATCAGGAGTCAGAACCAGCAGTGCAGAGAACATAAAGGGACAGAGAGACACGGTGACAGTTACACTTAACTATAAACCCAGTGAGAATGAGGAATTAATTGATATTGGGAAGTTGTATCAGGAGTCAGAACCAGCAGTGCAGAGAAGGAAAAGGGACAGACAGACACAGTGACAGTTACACATAACTATAAACCCAGTGAGAATGAGGAATGAATGGAAATTGGGGAGTTATATCAGGAGTCAGAACCAGCAGTGCAAAGAAGGGAAAGGGACAGACAGACACTGTGACAGTTACACATAACTATAAACCCAGTGAGAATGAGGAATGAATTGATATTGGGAAGTTGTATCAGGAGTCAGAACCAGCAGTGGCAAGAGAACATAAAGGGACAGAGAGACCACGGTGACAGTTACACTTAACTATAAACCCGGCAGTGAGAAATGAGGAATTAATTGATATTGGGAAGTTGTATCAGGAGTTCAGAACCCAGGCAGTGGCAGAGAAGGGAAGGGACAGACCCAGTGAGAGGTTACACCATAACATATAAACCCAGTGAGAATGAGGAATGATGGAAAATTGGGGAGTTATATCAGGAGTCAGAACCAGCAGTGCAAAGAAGCGGAAGGGACAGACAGACACTGTGACAGTTACACATAACCTATAACCCAGTGAGATGAGGAATGAATTGAATATGGGAGTTAGTATCAGGAGTAGAACGCAGCAGTGCAAGAACATAAAGGGACAGAGAGACACGGTGACAGTTACACTTAACTATAACCCAGTGAGAATGAGGAATTAATTGATATTGGGAAGTTGTATCAGGAGTCAGAACCAGCAGTGCAGAGAAGGGAAAAGGGACAGACAGACACAGTGACAGTTACACATAACTATAACCCAGTGAGAAGGAGGAATGAATGGGTATTGGGAAGTTTTATCAGGAGTCAGAACCAGCAGTGTAGAGAAGTGAAAGGGAAACACACAGTAAGAGTTACACATTACTTTAAACCCAATGAGAATGAGGAATGAATGGATATTGGGAAGTTGTATCAGGAGTCGGAACCAGCACTGACAGAGAAGGGAAAGGGACAGACAGAAACAGTGACAGTTACACATAACTATAACCCAGTGAGAATGAAGGAATTAATGGATATTGGGGAGTTGTATCAGGAGTCAGAACCAGCAGGCAGAGATGGGAAAGGGACGGACAGACACAGGTGACAGTTACACATAACTATAACCCAGTGAGAATGAGGAATGAATGGATATTGGGAAGTTGTATCAGGAGTCGGAACCAGCAGTGCAGAGAAGGGAAAGGGACAGACAGAAACAGTGACAGTTACACATAACTATAACCCAGTGAGAATGAGGAATTAATGGATATTGGGAAGTTGTATCAGGAGTCAGAACCAGCAGTGCAGAGATGGGAAAGGGACGGACAGACACAGTGACAGTTACACATAACTATAAACCCAGTGAGAATAAGGAATTAATTGATATTGGGAAGTTGTATTTGGAGTCAGAACCAGCAGTGCAGAGAAGGGAAAGGGACGGACAGACACAGTGACAGTTACACATAACTATAAACCCAGTGAGAATGAGGAATGAATGGATATTGGGAAGTTGTATCAGGAGTCAGAACCAGCAGTGCAGAGAAGGGAAAGGGACAGACACAGTGACAGTTACACATAACTATAAACCCAGTGAGAATGAGGAATGAATGGATATTGGGGAGTTGTATCAGGAGTCAGAACCAGCAGTGCAGAGAAGGGAAAGGGACAGACAGACACTGTGACAGTTACATATAACTATAAACCCAGTGAGAATGAGGAATGAATGGATATTGGGGAGTTGTATCAGGAGTCAGAACCAGCAGTGCAGAGAAGGGAAAGGGACAGACAGACACTGTGACAGTTACATATAACTATAAACCCAGTGAGAATGAGGAATGAATGGATATTGGGGAGTTGTATCAGGAGTCAGAACCAGCAGTGCAGAGAAGGGAAAGGAACAGACACACACAGTGACAGTTACACATAACTATAAACCCACTGAGAATGAGGAATGAATGGATATTGGGGAGTTGCATCAGGAGTCAGAACCAGCAGTGCAGAGCAAAGGGAAAGGAACAGACACACACAGTGACAGTTACACATAACTATAAACCCAGTCAGAATGGGTACTGGGGAATGCCAGGGGGGCTGTAAGGTGCCACAGATAGTCACTATTTATTGGGCTGGGGGGGGCTGTTTGTGCCTCTGGGTACTGGGAATGCCAGGGGGGCTGTAAGGTGCCAGCAGACAGTCACTATTTATTGGGCTGGGGGGGCTGTTTGTGCCTCTGGGTACTGGGGAATGCCAGGGGGGCTGTAAGGTGCCACAGACAGTCACTATTTATTGGGCTGGGGGGGCTGTTTGTGCCTCTGGGTACTGGGAATGCCAGGGGGGCTGTAAGGTGCCACAGACAGTCACTATTTATTGGGCTGGGGGGGCTGTTTGTGCCTCTGGGTACTGGGAATGCCAGGGGGGCTGTAAGGTGCCACAGACAGTCACTATTTATTGGGCTGGGGGGGCTGTTTGTTCCTCTGGGTACTGGGAATGCCAGGGGGGCTGTAAGGTGCCACAGACAGTCACTATTTATTGGGCTGGGGGGGGCTGTTTGTGCCTCTGGGTACTGGGAATGCCAGGGGGGCTGTAAGGTGCCACAGACAGTCACTATTTTTTGGGCTGGGGGGGGCTGTTTGTGCCTCTGGGTACTGGGAATGCCAGGGGGGCTGTAAGGTGCCACAGACAGTCACTATTTATTGGGCTGGGGGGGGCTGTTTGTGCCTCTGGGTACTGGGAATGCCAGGGGGGCTGTAAGGTGCCACAGACAGTCACTATTTATTGGGCTGGGGGGGCTGTTTGTGCCTCTGGGTACTGGGAATGCCAGGGGGGCTGTAAGGTGCCACAGACAGTCACTATTTATTGGCTGGGGGGGCTGTTTGTTCCTCTGGGTACTGGGAATGCCAGGGGGGCTGTAAGGTGCCACAGACAGTCACTATTTATTGGGCTGGGGGGGCTGTTTGTTCCTCTGGGTACTGGGAATGCCAGGGGGGCTGTAAGGTGCCACAGACAGTCACTATTTATTGGGCTGGGGGGGGCTGTTTGTTCCTCTGGGTACTGGGAATGCCAGGGGGGCTGTAAGGTGCCACAGACAGTCACTATTTATTGGGCTGGGGGGGGCTGTTTGTGCCTCTGGGTACTGGGAATGCCAGGGGGGCTGTAAGGTGCCACAGACAGTCACTATTTATTGGGCTGGGGGGGGCTGTTTGTGCCTCTGGGTACTGGGAATGCCAGGGGGGCTGTAAGGTGCCACAGACAGTCACTATTTATTGGGCTGGGGGGGGCTGTTTGTGCCTCTGGGTACTGGGAATGCCAGGGGGGCTGTAAGGTGCCACAGACAGTCACTATTTATTGGGCTGGGGGGGGGCTGTTTGTGCCTCTGGGTACTGGGAATGCCAGGGGGGCTGTAAGGTGCCACAGACAGTCACTATTTATTGGGCTGGGGGGGGCTGTTTGTGCCTCTGGGTACTGGGAATGCCAGGGGGCTGTAAGGTGCCACAGACAGTCACTATTTATTGGGCTGGGGGGGGCTGTTTGTGCCTCTGGGTACTGGGAATGCCAGGGGGGCTGTAAGGTGCCACAGACAGTCACTATTTATTGGGCTGGGGGGGCTGTTTGTTCCTCTGGGTACTGGGAATGCCAGGGGGGCTGTAAGGTGCCACAGACAGTCACTATTTATTGGGCTGGGGGGCTGTTTGTGCCTCTGGGTACTGGGAATGCCAGGGGGGCTGTAAGGTGCCACAGACAGTCACTATTTATTGGGCTGGGGGGGCTGTTTGTGCCTCTGGGTACTGGGAATGCCAGGGGGGCTGTAAGGTGCCACAGACAGTCACTATTTATTGGGCTGGGGGGGCTGTTTGTGCCTCTGGGTACTGGGAATGCCAGGGGGGCTGTAAGGTGCCACAGACAGTCACTATTTATTGGGCTGGGGGGGGCTGTTTGTGCCTCTGGGTACTGGGAATGCCAGGGGGGCTGTAAGGTGCCACAGACAGTCACTATTTATTGGGCTGGGGGGGGCTGTTTGTGCCTCTGGGTACTGGGAATGCCAGGGGGGCTGTAAGGTGCCACAGACAGTCACTATTTATTGGGCTGGGGGGGGCTGTTTGTGCCTCTGGGTACTGGGAATGCCAGGGGGGCTGTAAGGTGCCACAGACAGTCACTATTTATTGGGCTGGGGGGGGCTGTTTGTGCCTCTGGGTACTGGGAATGCCAGGGGGGCTGTAAGGTGCCACAGACAGTCACTATTTATTGGGCTGGGGGGGGCTGTTTGTGCCTCTGGGTACTGGGAATGCCAGGGGGCTGTAAGGTGCCACAGACAGTCACTATTTATTGGGCTGGGGGGGCTGTTTGTGCCTCTGGGTACTGGGAATGCCAGGGGGGCTGTAAGGTGCCACAGACAGTCACTATTTATTGGGCTGGGGGGGGCTGTTTGTGCCTCTGGGTACTGGGAATGCCAGGGGGGCTGTAAGGTGCCACAGACAGTCACTATTTATTGGGCTGGGGGGGGCTGTTTGTGCCTCTGGGTACTGGGAATGCCAGGGGGGCTGTAAGGTGCCACAGACAGTCACTATTTATTGGGCTGGGGGGGGCTGTTTGTGCCTCTGGGTACTGGGAATGCCAGGGGGGCTGTAAGGTGCCACAGACAGTCACTATTTATTGGGCTGGGGGGGCTGTTTGTGCCTCTGGGTACTGGGAATGCCAGGGGGGCTGTAAGGTGCCACAGACAGTCACTATTTATTGGGCTGGGGGGGGCTGTTTGTGCCTCTGGGTACTGGGAATGCCAGGGGGGCTGTAAGGTGCCACAGACAGTCACTATTTATTGGGCTGGGGGGGCTGTTTGTTCCTCTGGGTACTGGGAATGCCAGGGGGGCTGTAAGGTGCCACAGACAGTCACTATTTATTGGGCTGGGGGGGCTGTTTGTGCCTCTGGGTACTGGGAATGCCAGGGGGGCTGTAAGGTGCCACAGACAGTCACTATTTATTGGGCTGGGGGGGCTGTTTGTGCCTCTGGGTACTGGGAATGCCAGGGGGGCTGTAAGGTGCCACAGACAGTCACTATTTATTGGGCTGGGGGGGGCTGTTTGTGCCTCTGGGTACTGGAATGCCAGGGGGCTGTAAGGTGCCACAGACAGTCACTATTTATTGGCTGGGGGGGGCTGTTTGTGCCTCTGGGTACTGGGAATGCCAGGGGGGCTGTAAGGTGCCACAGACAGTCACTATTTATTGGGCTGGGGGGGCTGTTTGTGCCTCTGGGTACTGGGAATGCCAGGGGGGCTGTAAGGTGCCACAGACAGTCACTATTTATTGGGCTGGGGGGGGCTGTTTGTTCCTCTGGGTACTGGGAATGCCAGGGGGGCTGTAAGGTGCCACAGACAGTCACTATTTATTGGGCTGGGGGGGGCTGTTTGTGCCTCTGGGTACTGGGAATGCCAGGGGGGCTGTAAGGTGCCACAGACAGTCACTATTTATTGGGCTGGGGGGGCTGTTTGTGCCTCTGGGTACTGGGAATGCCAGGGGGGCTGTAAGGTGCCACAGACAGTCACTATTTATTGGGCTGGGGGGGGCTGTTTGTTCCTCTGGGTACTGGGAATGCCAGGGGGGCTGTAAGGTGCCACAGACAGTCACTATTTATTGGGCTGGGGGGGGGGCCTGTTTGTTCCTCTGGGTACTGGGAATGCCAGGGGGGCTGTAAGGTGCCACAGACAGTCACTATTTATTGGGCTGGGGGGGCTGTTTGTGCCTCTGGGTACTGGGAATGCCAGGGGGGCTGTAAGGTGCCACAGACAGTCACTATTTATTGGGCTGGGGGGGGGGCTGTTTGTTCCTCTGGGTACTGGGAATGCCAGGGGGGCTGTAAGGTGCCACAGACAGTCACTATTTATTGGTCTGGGGGGGCTGTTTGTTCCTCTGGGTACTGGGAATGCCAGGGGGGCTGTAAGGTGCCACAGACAGTCACTATTTATTGGGCTGGGGGGGGCTGTTTGTTCCTCTGGTACTGGGAATGCCAGGGGGGCTGTAAGGTGCCACAGACAGTCACTATTTATTGGGCTGGGGGGGCTGTTTGTCCTCTGGGTACTGGGAATGCCAGGGGGGCTGTAAGGTGCCACAGCTGGTACTGGAATAGCCAGAGGGGGCTGTAAGATGCCAACAGAACCAGCATCCATATCACACATATACATTACGGGCTGGGGGGGCTGTTTGTGCCTCTGGGTAACTGGGAAATGCCAAGACAGAGCGGGCTGTAAAGGTGCCACAGACAGTCACTAGTTTACTTGGCTGGGGGGGTGTTTGTGCCTCTCAGGTATAGGGAATGCCGGGGGGCTGTAGGTGCCACACCGACATCACTATTTATTGGGGCTGGGGGGCTTGTTTTGTGCCTCTTGGGTACTGGAATGCCAGGGGGGCTTTAAGGTGCCACAGACAGTCACTATTTTTGGCTGGGGGCTTTGCCTGGGTACTGGGAATGCCAGGGGGGCTGTAGGTGCCACAGAAGTCACTATTTATTGGGCTGGGGGGGCTGTTTGTGGCCTCCTGGGTTACATGGGAATGCCAGGGGGCTGTAAAGGTGCCCACAGACAGTCACTAATTTATTGGGCTGAGGGGGCCTGTTTGTGTCTCTGAGTACTGGGATGCCAGGGGGGCTGTAAGGTGCCACAGACAGTCCACATTTATTGGGTTGGGGGGGCTGTTTGTGCCTCTTGGGTTACTGGGATGCCAGGGGGGCCTGTAAGGTGCCACAGACAGTCACTATTTATTGGGCTGGGGGGCTGTTTGTGCCTCTGAGTACTGGGAATGCCAGGGGGGCTGTAAGGTGCTACAGACAGTTACTAGTTATTGGGCTGCGGGGGCTGTTTGTGCCTCTGGGTACTGGGAATGCCAGGGGGGCTGTAAGGAGAAGAGAAAAAGACAGACAAACATAGTGACAGTTACACATAACTATAAACCCAGTGAGAATGAGGAATGAATGGATATTCGGGAGTTTTATCAGGAGTCAGAACCAGCAGTGCAGATAGAAAAAATGAATATTTTGTGCCTATTCTCATACACCTTATAGTAGTGCTTGTAGAACTATTTTTATCTGTATTAAAAAAAGATAAAGATGAGAACGGAAGACAAAGAGTTCAGGATGAGAGATGAGATGGATGTGCTTTTTTCCTCTACCTAAGAGGCTTTTTTGGGTACAGGGACCCCCTTATCTCATAATAATGAACCCCCTACTGTTAACGATAAGGATATTAGCAGTCACTGAGGGGTTCTGTGCCCATATAAAGGCACAAGGCTGCAGGCTGAGTTATACAGGGAACTCTGAGTATCACTCATGTATTATAAGGGATAATGTACCCCCTACTGTAAATGATAAGGATATTAGCAGTCACTGAGGGGTTCTGTGACCATATAAAGGCACAAGGCTGCAGGCTGAGTTATACAGGGAACACTGAGTATCACTCATGTATTATAAGGGATAATGTACCCCCTACTGTAAATGATAAGGATATTAGAAGTCACTGAGGTATTCTGAGCCCATATAAAGGCACAAGGCTGCAGGCTGAGTTATACAGGGAACTCTGAGTATCACTCATGTATTATAAGGGATAATGTACCCCCTACTTTAAATGATAAGGATATTAGCAGACACTGAGGAGTTCTGTGCCCATATAAAGGCACAAGGCTGCAGGCTGAGTTATACAGGGAACGCTGAGTATCACTCATGTATTATAAGGGATAATGTACCCCCTACTGTAAATGATAAGGATATTAGAAGTCACTGAGGGGTTCTGTGCCCATATAAAGGCACAAGGCTGCAGGCTGAGTTATACAGGGAACTCTGAGTATCACTCATGTATTATAAGGGATAATGTACCCCCTACTGTAAATGATAAGGATATTAGCAGTCACTGAGGGGTTCTGTGCCCATATAAAGGCACAAGGCTGCAGGCTGAGTTATACAGGGAACTCTGAGTATCACTCATGTATTATAAGGGATAATGTACCCCCTACTGTAAATGATAAGGATATTAGCAGTCACTGAGGGGTTCTGTGCCCATATAAAGGCACAAGGCTGCAGGCTGAGTTATACAGGGAACTCTGAGTATCACTCATGTATTATAAGGGATAATGTACCCCCTACTGTAAATGATAAGGATATTAGCAGTCACTGAGGGGTTCTGTGCCCATATAAAGGCACAAGGCTGCAGGCTGAGTTATACAGGGAACTCTGAGTATCACTCATGTATTATAAGGGATAATGTACCCCCTACTGTAAATGATAAGGATATTAGCAGACACTGAGGGGTTCTGTGCCCATATAAAGGCACAAGGCTGCAGGCTGAGTTATACAGGGAACTCTGAGTATCACTCATGTATTATAAGGGATAATGTACCCCCTACTGTAAATGATAAGGATATTAGCAGACACTGAGGGGTTCTGTGCCCATGTAAAGGCACAAGGCTGCAGGCTGAGTTATACAGGGTGTGGTTTTAAAAGGGGGAATGGTCAAAACTGGCTTCCATTATCGGCCCTCCACCATGTATGTATATCTTTATTTATAAAGCGCTACTTATGTACGCAGCGCTGTACAGTAGAATACATTAATACAAACAGGTTGTTTATAAGATAATAGATAAATACAAAGTATAATAATACATACAGATAAATACAGCAGAAATAAGTTAAGAGTCGAGGACACAAGAGGAAGGAGGTCCCTGACCCGTAGAGCTTACAATCTATATAGGCCAGAAAAATTCCAGTCCTCGGTACCACAGAAGTTGGACAGCACTGAGTTACTGAGAGCTGTGCAGGTAATACAAAATAAGAATACACAGGAAGTGCAACCCCATCCCTCCCATCTTTGCTTCACCACTAACAGCAGTGAGGATTGGATACACTGGGAGCTGAAGTCTGAACTTCCTCCCGGTCCATCCAATCCCCACACGGCTTGTCCGGGACTTAAACTTTGATGAAAAACCCAGCAGGACAGAGAGCTGTGCAGGGGAAAGAAGATGCAGGGATTCCTGTCAGAGGGAACATGTATGTAAGGGGGGAAGGGAGGGGGGAGTGAGGGGCACAGAGAAGGGAAAACAGGAGAGACTGGCACCTTTAGTGGGTACATGGAGGGGCATATGCCATATGTCCCCCCCCCCCACCAAGTAAAAACACCTGCTCCTGCCTTTGTGGCTCCCCAAGTCACCCTGGGGGCAATAGACTGACACAAGCCTGTGAGGGGCAATGCAGCCGCCACGCTGCCAGGCTCTTACTAACGGGGAGGCCATGTTGGGGCTAGTTGCTGGGGGGCAGATAAAGCCCCTCTCCTACTGCTGTTACTGCCAGGGCTCTTACGGAACTCACTGATGCACCAACGCAGGGAACCTATGTGCCCCCCTAACCCTGCCTGTGATCTGCATCCTGTGCCCTCACTACTACTCAGTATGGGGGGGCTTAATGTTATCTCCCCCCCCAACCCCCATCTGCCATTTTACCCATACCCGCACATACTCATACCCCACATACCCCCCAAGGCATGGAGTTACATTGGCTTTAAATTTGGAATGAGATTAAAAAAATAGCAAATAATTCCCCTTTGCCATTTAACATTTTATTCTTGAACCAACAAAAAAGCACCAATAAGGCCTAATAGGAGCTAAGCAGGGTTTCTCCTACTTGGGTGCTATTCTCCTGCCTACCACAAGGTGGGGCTACTGAGAACATTGGGCAGCACGAAAGATTTCTGAGCCCTTTCTGAACTCTATCATGCTGAGATCTTCAGGCAAACCTTAAGGCAGCCTTCAGGAGACCTGATTTTTTGAAGGGTAATAGGATCTGGGGTTTCAAAGATCATTTTCTTTCATTGTATTTAATTAATTTGGCGATAAGGTTCTCGCTGCTTCTCACCGTGTGTATTTAATGTATTTTGTGAGAAGTTAATGAAGTTCTTATTGCCCATTTTCCAGGGATCGTACCGGCAAGTGTGGAGTTAATGGAGCAGTACATCAGGGTAGGGGCCCATTTCTGGCCAGACTATAGGGGTGCGGGCACATACCATGAGCAGGAGAGGAGGAGGATCAGAGAGGAGCTGCAGCAGGTGAGTATGGAGAGGAATTCATCTATATTAACCCTTAGCAGTGTGTTTGCTCCCTGCTGTGTCTCATAAGCCCCCTCTGCCTCTGTCCCCTACCAACTCCCTGGTAAGGGTTATGGCACACTAGGCATTATACATGGTGTTGGCACTGCGTATATACTGGCTGTGTTACCTGTGGGCATTATACATGGTGTTGGCACTGCGTATATACTGGCTGTGTGCCCTGTGGGCATTATACATGGTGTTGGCACTGCGTATATACTGGCTGTGTGCCCTGTGGGCATTATACATGGTTTTTACACTGCGTATATACTGGCTGTGTGCCCTGTGGGCATTATACATGGTGTTGGCACTGCGTATATACTGGCTGTGTGCCCTGTGGGCATTATACATGGTATTGGCACTGCGTATATACTGGCTGTGTGCCCTGTGGGCATTATACATGGTGTTTACACTGCGTATATACTGGCTGTGTGCCCTGTGGGCATTATACATGGTGTTGGCACTGCGTATATACTGGCTGTGTGCCCTGTGGGCATTATACATGGTGTTGGCACTGTGTATATACTGGCTGTGTGCCCTGTGGGCATTATACATGGTGTTGGCACTGCGTATATACTGGCTATGTACCCTGTGGGCATTATACATGGTGTTGGCATTAGAGTTCAGTAGGAATACTTATATAGCAGGTAGGGTGCCCTCATATCTGTATCTATGGCTCCCTGTATCTTTCAGCCCTATCAGGTACATATTAACCAATTATGTCCCTCAGCAGAACCCACTCAACTCCCTGCAGAGATCTTAACCCATTTAATTTTTCAACTAAAGCTCTCTGTCAGCAACACCGCCCAGTTTTACCCCAACCTGCCATTTTTATCAGCCCCCCCAGCAGTATTAATTACCCCGTTACACAATTGGTCACCATAAGCAGAATGAGGCATAGGAGACCCCCCAATATTCACCATAGGGATTCAAGAAAAACACAGAGACATGTTTATGGGGAAACCTGTTGGTGGGCACAGGATTTATTTAGATGTAGATAAGTGGGGGTTGGGCATTCCTAAAAGCCAGTGATCCAGAGGAAGGCAAAAAATCCCTGGCACTGGGCCAATTTGTACCGAGGGTAAAAATTCCTTCCTGACCCCTAGAAACGGCAGTCGGGTTTACTCCCTGGATCAGGGCTTTATATGTTATGGCGGGGGCTTTCGTTGAAGGGGCGGGCGGGTGGATTAAATGGAAGGGGCGGGCGGGTGGATTAAATGGAAGGGGCGGGCGGGTGGATTAAATGGAAGGGGGGGCGGGTGGATTAAATGGAAGGGGCGGGTGGATTAAATGGAAGGGGCGGGCGGCGGGTGGATTAAATGGAAGGGGCGGGCGGGCGGGTGGATTAAATGGAAGGGGGGGCGGGTGGATTTAATGGAAGGGGCGGGCGGGCGGTGGATTAATGGAAGGGGCGGGCGGGCGGGTGGATTTAAATGGAAGGGGCGGGCGGGCGGTGGATTAAATGGAAGGGGCGGGCGGGCGGGTGGATTAAATGGAAGGGGCGGACTAAATCCCCCGCCCGCCCGCCTTCCACTAAATCCCCCGCCCGCCCGCCCTTCCACTAAATCCCCCGCCCGCCCCTTCCACTAATCCCCGCCCTAAATCCCCCGCCCGCCCCTTCCACTAAATCCCCCGCCCGCCGCCCCTTCCACTAAATCCCCCGCCCTAAATCCCCGCCCCTTCCACTAAATCCCCCGCCCTCCCGCCCCTTCCACTAAATCCCCCGCCCTCCCGCCCTTCCACTAAATCCCCGCCCTCCCGCCCCTTCCACTAAATCCCCCGCCCTCCCGCCCCTTCCACTAAATCCCCCGCCCTCCCGCCCTTCCACTAAATCCCCCGCCCTCCCGCCCCTTCCACTAAATCCCCGCCCTCCCGCCCTTCCACTAAATCCCCCGCCCTCCCGCCCCTTCCACTAAATCCCCCGCCCTCCGCCCCTTCCACTAAATCCCCCGCCCTCCCGCCCCTTCCACTAATCCCCCGCCCTCCCGCCCCTTCCACTAAATCCCCCGCCCTCCCGCCCCTTCCACTAATCCCCCGCCCTCCCGCCCTTCCACTGAATCCCCCGCCCTCCGCCCCTTCCACTGAATCCCCGCCCTCCCGCCCCTTCCACTGAATCCCCCGCCCTCCCGCCCCTTCCACTGAATCCCGCCCTCCCGCCCCTTCCACTGAATCCCCCGCCCTCCCGCCCCTTCCACTAATCCCCCGCCCTCCCGCCCCTTCCACTGAATCCCCCGCCCTCCCGCCCCTTCCACTAAATCCCCCGCCTTGCCCCGTTCCATTAAATCCACCCGCCCGCCCTTCCCGCCCGCCCGCCCCTTCCATTAAATCCACCCCGCCGCCCGCCCCTTCCATTAAATCCGCCCGCCCGCCCCTTCCACTAAATCCCCCGCCCGTGGGCGGGTGGATTTAATGGAAGGGGCGGGTGGATTTAATGGAAGGGGCGGGCGGGTGGATTTAATGGAAGGGGCGGGCGGGTGGATTTAATGGAAGGGGCGGGCCGGGCGGGTGGATTTAATGGAAGGGGCGGGGCGGGTGGATTTAATGGAAAGGGGGGCGGGCGGGTGGATTTAATGGAAGGGGCGGGCGGGTGGATTTAGTGGAAAGGGCGGAGAGGGCGGGTGGATTTAGTGGAAGGGGCGGGAGGGCGGGTGGATTTAGTGGAAGGGGCGGGAGGGCGGGTGGATTCAGTGGAAGGGGCGGGAGGGGCGGGTGGATTCAGTGGAAGGGGCGGGAGGGCGGGTGGATTCAGTGGAAGGGGCGGGAGGGCGGGTGGATTCAGTGGAAGGGGCGGGAGGGCGGGTGGATTCAGTGGAAGGGGCGGGAGGGCGGGTGGATTCAGTGGAAGGGGCGGGAGG
This sequence comes from Xenopus tropicalis, assembly GCF_000004195.4. Taxonomy (NCBI): domain Eukaryota; kingdom Metazoa; phylum Chordata; class Amphibia; order Anura; family Pipidae; genus Xenopus; species Xenopus tropicalis. Next base: position 13,788,377 of record NC_030684.2, read on the forward strand.
GCGGGTGGATTCAGTGGAAGGGGCGGGCGGGCGGGTGGATTCAGTGGAAGGGGCGGCGGGCGGGTGGATTCAGTGGAAGGGGCGGGCGGGCGGGTGGATTCAGTGGAAGGGGCGGGCGGCGGTGGATATGGAAGGGCGGGCGGGCGGGTGGATTCAGTGGAGGGGCGGGCGGGCGGGTGGATTCAGTGGAAGGGGCGGGCGGGCGGGTGGATTCAGTGGAAGGGGGCGGCGGGCGGGTGGATTCAGTGGAAGGGGCGGGCGGGCGGGTGGATTCAGTGGAAGGGGCGGGCGGGCGGGTGGATTCAGTGGAAGGGGCGGGCGGGCGGGTGGATTCAGTGGAAGGGGCGGGGGGGCGGGTGGATTCAGTGGAAGGGGCGGGCGGCGGGTGGATTCAGTGGAAGGGGCGGGCGGGCGGGTGGATTCAGTGGAAGGGCGCGGGCGGGTGGATTCAGTGGAAGGGGCGGGCGGGCGGGTGGATTCAGTGGAAGGGGCGGCGGGCGGGTGGATTCAGTGGAAGGGGCGGGCGGCGGGTGGATTCAGTGGAAGGGGCGGGCGGGTGGATTCAGTGGAAGGGGCGGGCGGGCGGGTGGATTCAGTGGAAGGGCGGGCGGGCGGTGGATTCAGTGGAAGGGGCGGGCGGGCGGGTGGATTCAGTGGAAGGGGCGGGCGGGGTGGAAGGGGCGGGCGGGCGGGGGATTTAGTGGAAGGGGCGGGCGGGCGGGGGATTTAGTGGAAGGGGCGGGCGGGCGGGCGGGGATTTAGTGGAAGGGGCGGGGGATTTAGTGGAAGGGGCGGGCGGGGGATTTAGTGGAAGGGGCGGGCGGCGGGGGATTTAGTGGAAGGGGCGGGCGGGGGATTTAGTGGAAGGGGCGGGCGGGCGGGCGGGGGATTTAGTGGAAGGGGCGGGCGGGCGGGCGGGGGATTTAGTGGAAGGGGCGGGCGGGGGATTTAGCGGAAGTGGTGGTAGAGTGGGGGCCTGGAAGTAAGGGATGGTAGGGCGGGGGCTTTGAAGGAAGGGGTGGGAGGGCATGGGCTTGGAACTAAGGGGTTGCAGGGCGGGGCTTGTGTGGAAGGAAGGGGTGGGAGGGAGGGGACTGGTGTCGAGGAGGGCAACGGAAGGTAGATGTTGGCAGGATACTGCCCTGAACAGTCTTCCAGTCGAGCGCTGAAAAAATAGAGAAACATTTTAGAAATTGTTTAAATATGATAAAAACTACAGACAAATACTTTAGATATAAAATGCTGGGGCTACAGAATATCCGCTACCTGTAATACCTTTCATTCTTGTATTGCTTACCTGGCGCCAGTTGTTGCCCAGTGGGAAAACCCATTTGGTAAGGGGGATATGTAAGCCAGCGCTACAGCAGCCGTTTGTGCCTCACCCCCCATTGGCCACCAGGGAATCAGCAGTGATATCTGTAGGGCAGATCGTTACTAACAGGAATGTGAAATGGCCACAGAGGCCAGCACATGATACAGTTGGGCTCATTTATCAACACTGGGCAAAACTGCACCTGAGCAGTAACCCATATAGCTATTACCTTTGTTCAGTCAGATACAGGTAGAACTATGAAAACAAACATCTGATTGGCCACAGTTTATTACCTACCCAGTGCAGAGTGTTGGTAGTTACAACCAAATCTCCTCCTCTTCCACCTCCTCCATGAGGGTGGGGCTTAATTGGAAGAAAGGGGTGGGAGGGAGGGGGCTTGGAACAAAGCGGGGGGCGGGTGGGGGCTTGTGTGGAACGAAGGGGTGGGAGAGTGGGGGCCTGGAACTAAGGGGTGGGAGGGTGGGGCTTGATTGGAAGGAAGGGGTGGGAGGGAGGGGGCTTGGAACAAAGCGGGGGGCGGGTGGGGGCTTGTGTGGAACGAAGGGGTGGGAGAGTGGGGGCCTGGAACTAAGGGGTTGGAGGGTGGGGCTTGATTGGAAGGAAGGGGTGGGAGGGAGGGGGCTTGGAACAAAGCGGGGGGCGGGTGGGGGCTTGTGTGGAACGAAGGGGTGGGAGAGTGGGGGCCTGGAACTAAGGGGTTGGAGGGTGGGACTTGATTGGAAGGAAGGGGTGGGAGGGAGGGGGCTTGGAACAAAGCGGGGGGCGGGTGGGGTCTTGTGTGGAACGAAGGGGTGGGAGAGTGGGGGCCTGGAACTAAGGGGTGGGAGGGTGGGGCTTGAGTCGAATGAAGGGGTGGGAGGGAGGGGACTGGTGTCGAGGAGGGCAAGGGAAGTTAGATCTAGGCAGGATACTGCCCTGATCAATCTTCCGGTCGAGCGCTGAAAAAATAGAGAAACATTTTAGAAATTGTTTAAATAAGATAGAAACTACAGACAAATACTTGTTCTTTAGATATAAAATGCTGGGGCTACAGAATATCCGCAACCTGTGATGGTACCTTTCATTCTTGTATTGGTTACCTGGCGCCAGTGGGAAAACCCATTTGGTAAGGGGGATATGTAAGCCAGCGCTACAGCAGCCGTTTGTGCCTCACCCCCCATTGGCCACCAGGGAATCAGCAGTGATATCTGTAGGGCAGATCGTTACTCACAGGAATGTGAAATGGCCACAGAGGCCAGCACATGATACAGTTGGGCTCATTTATCAACACTGGGCAAAACTGCACCTGGGCAGTAACCCATAGCAACCATATAGCTATTACCTTTGTTCAGTCAGCTACAGGTAGAACCATGAAAGCAAACATCTTATTGGCCACCGTGGATTACTGCCCCAGTGCAGAGTATTGGTAGTTGCCCTTCCCCCCCATAGGAAACATTTAATCAGTGCAGAGAGGTAAATAAACAGCCCCAAACCCAAAATGAAATGAGTCAGGGGCACAAGGAATGTGACACGGGGGCAGTCGTTGGTCTGAGCGCCCACTCGCTCTCTGTTGGAGATTTCAGGCTGGCAGGTGTTAGTGCCAGATTCCTGTCATATCTCCTATTTGTTGTTATATGAACCCAACCCTCGACCTTAAAGTAGAACTGCAACACCCAAATGTATATGTTTGTGCCCATAAATAAGGGGAGACAGCAGAGCTTGGGGGCAGGGTTGATGCTTGTTATGTTTTGCAGTGTCCTTTCTTTTATACCCCTCATTGCTCTGATTGCAGGACTATGTATAGTGAAGCCTTCCTGCATCTTGGCTTTAGTCTGCATGTTCTAGAAGGGCAATGAGAGATGTGGAAGGTCTGAGAGGCTTTAACGGAGGCACAAAGTGGTGACCAACTGCCCCACTGAGCACTTGTGACATTCAGGTAAGGGTGGAATGGGGCCTACATAAGAGTTTCCATGATGTGGTGGGATTGGGGGCTGCTCGGAGGTTTAAAATGGTCTAATGATATATTGAGAGAAAAAATATTAAATTCAGCTCAAACCTCCTCAAGGTCCTCCTCCTCGCTCAGTTGCTCGTCTGAGCTCTCTTCCTGGCCGGTGTCGTGGCCAGTTTGGAATGGTGACTCCTGGGAAATATAAATACAGTTTTACAACATTAGTAAGTACAGAGCCCCAGTGGCTCCCTGCTCCCTTATTTGCACATTTGATTGGTGGATTCTAGGCCTGTGCATAAACTTAGGCTGAATATCTTCCCCCCTGTACCCCAAAAAGCTTATTGCCGTGCCTGCACCTGGAGCCATTGTGTTGGCTGGAGCTATACTCAGGAGTTTCCCACCAAAATCCACTCTGTTTGCCTGAACCCAAGGCAGCGCAATGGCTCGGGGCGCCGGCAAATCAAGAAGCATTTAGGGACATGGGGTCGGATTCCCAGCCCGTGTTTATCCGCAGGCCGAGAATCTACACATGTGGCGGCAGCCTATGAGTTAAATTGTGTGAGTGGATGTAATCATAGCAACCAATCATTTTTTCATTTTCTAATTTATACGAGATAGAAGACCGCTAAGTAACAGATACTGACTGTTAGGTAAATATAATTATTATCCTTTACAGATATTATTCATGAACCCTGTAGCGCCAATAAAAACACATTGGGACCCCTGCAAACTTTTTGCCCCCGTACCTCACAGGTGTTGATGGGAGGGTCTCCATGTTCTTCCAAGGGTTCCTGGTTATGAAAGAAAACCTCAGATCAGCAGAGAAGATGATAAAAATAAATATTTTTCATTCATGTGTTATTTTCTGCTTACCTGTGAGTGGCAGGGGCCGGTGTCGGGGCTCTCCTGCCCAATCACTTCTTCATCCTGTTTAAAACCGAAAAAAAGATTGTAAAAAAAAATTCTCATGGCTCAAAGTAAAGCAAAGTTTGGGAAAGTCTTATTTGATATAAATATATGAGAAATAGAAGGTGTATGTTGCTGTGTAACACAGGGCATAATAAGGAGGTGGGACAGACTCACCAACGCTGAAGTCGTCGGTGCCTAACAAATTGCCTCCCCCAAAGTGAATGTAAAATATCTTTCTTTATTGTGACCCTATTATTTTTCCTTACCTGACAGATCTTCATGTCCAGGATTTCTGGAGTCTCCTGATTAAAGAAAAGGTAAGTGAAAAATGTGCTCGTTGTAATAAAGAAGCTAATATACAGTCTTGTATAAAATATAGGGTGATTTTCATTTGCCCCAACTCTCCTCCCCTCTCTTACGCTTACCCGGCAGTTCTCTATCGCCGGCTTCAAGTCTGGCTCTTTTTTCTCCTCCTAAGAGAAATAAAGTTACCTGATCAGTTTACTATAACTCTGTAGTTTAGTATCTAAAAAAGACCCGGTACAATACAAATTCACTAAACTTCCAAAAACCAAACCATTTCATGTATATTTTTTGCTACTTACTTGGCAGGTGTTTTTGCCAGGGATTTCTGGTTGTTCCTGGTAAAGAGATGAAAGTCAAGTTATCAAATTAACTGAGCTTTTTAAAAGGAGTTAAAATCAGTTATATGTAATATTCAGGGACTGGTGTTTTATTATTGAATTATTTATTACTCACGTGGCAAACGGCATTGCCAGGTCCAAATGATGGTACCAGCTTAAACCTGGCGCACTTTTTGCCAGTCAAAAAAAGTCATATAAAGTTTTATACGTTTATGGTTTTTAAAAAGAAAATCTCGAATTTTCAGAGAAAGTACTCTAAATTATCTTAAATTTTTCGAGACAAAATAAAAACAAAACGTAAATAATTGCAAGCTTTTCTCAGGAAACCTTAGTACAGGTATTCAACCCCTTATCCGGAAACTCATTATCCAGACATTTCCGAATTACGGAAAGGCCATCTCCCATAGACACCATTTTAATTGAATAATTCACATTTTTAAAAATCATTTCCTTTTTCTCTGTAATAATAAAACAGAACCTTGTACTTGATCCCAACTAAGATATAATTACCCCTTATTGGGGGCAGAACAGCCCTATTGGGTTTATTTAATGGTTAAATGATTCCCTTTTCTCTGTAATAATAAAACAGTACCTCTACTTGATCCCAACTAAGATATAATTACCCCTTATTGGGGCAGAACAGCCCTATTGGGTTTATTTAATGGTTAAATAATTCCCTTTTCTCTGTAATAATAAAACAGTACCTGTACTTGATCCCAACTAAGATATAATTACCCCTTATTGGGGCAGAACAGCCCTATTGGGTTTATTTAATGGTTAAATAATTCCCTTTTCTCTGTAATAATAAAACAGTACCTGTACTTGATCCCAACTAAGATATAATTACCCTTTATTGGAGGCAAAACAATTCTATTGGGTTTAATTACTGTTTAAATAATGTTTTAGCCGACTTTAGGTATGAGATCCGAATTACGGAAAGACCCCTTATCTGGAAAACCCTAGGTCCTGAGCATTCTGGATAATGGGTCCCTAACCTGTAAATGGGTCCCTGTGTACATAGTGTAGCCTCATCAAGGTTATTGTGCATAGACATCTATAGGCAAGGAAATAACACGGCTTTGATAACACAAGTAGGTAGGAAAATGGTGTTTAGGAAATGATGTTGCCCAGTTCTTACCATGGCAGATTCTGGGGTTGGATCATCTGCCCTCTTTCGTTTCCTCTGTAATGAAGAAAAAAAGTTTTATCAGAGAAAATAAAAGCACAAATAGGAAAGCTATAATGCAATAAATGGAGGAGTGAGTATTCAGTGACACATGAAGTTTCCCACAGAATGAAATATGTCCTGTTACAGCAGAAAGAGATGAAGCCCTTACCTTGCCGAAGCAAGAGAAACAGCACTTCAGCCGCTTGAACATGTTGTTTCTATGAAGACAAAATGAAAAACATCACTTTAGCATTTCCCAATACAGGTATGATTTCCTTTTTATCTGTACAGGTATCGGACCCCATATCCGGAATCCCATTATCCATAAAGTTCTGAATTACGGAAAGCTCTTCTCCCATAGACTCTATTTTAGTCAAATAATTCAGAATTTTAAAACTGATTTCCCTTTTCTCTGTAATAATAAAACAGTACCTTTACTTGGTCCCAACTAAGATATAATTACCCCTTATTGGGGCAGAACAGCCCTATTGGGTTTATTTAATGGTTAAATGATTCCCTTTTCTCTGTAATAATAAAACTGTACCTTTACTTGATCCCAACTAAGATATAATTACCCCTTATTGGGGGCAGAACAGCCCTATTGGGTTTATTCAATATTTAAATGATTTTTAGCAGACTTATGGTATGGAGATCCAAATTACAGAAGGATCCCTTATCCGGACTACCCCATGTCCCGAGCATTCTGGATAACAGGTCCTATACCTGTACTGTGTTCTATTTACAGTTCATTTTTGATGGGGGGGAGACTTGCTGTAGGAGAAATCATAAACTGGATTTGCTACATTACCTCTCATATGATGCTCCAGAGATGGTAAAAAACAGATGGACCGGGGGGGGCCGGCCGGCCGGCCCAGGGCCGGGGAACCCTAAGGGGCCCCCTCAATAGGTTCTGGCTCTCCTCTAGGCTCGTTCACTAAGGGTGGAAAATGTGAATTGAGGAGAAGCCAGAAAAAAAAAACTATCCAAAAAAACTGGATAAGCACCGTCGCAGAGTCGCTCACTGCAGCAATCTGTATAGAGACGGGAATAAAAAGGGCAAGTCAGCTTCACGGATAATGCATTTACCCTTTTAAGGTGCAACATTGGGTCAGGGGCCCCATTCAAAGTGTTCCCCCCAAATCTCACGCTTACTGACACTCAGTATTCTGTAATAGGGAAACGTATTGGTATTTATTGCCTTACATTCAGTTACACATTAAGGCTGGTACATAAGGGCAGGGCAGATACCCGGGGGCAGAGGGGCAAAACTCTTAGCAGCCTGTCAGTACTGCCCAACCCTGGGTCTGTGTCTCCCAACCAGCGCTGGGAGTAAAGGCGCCTGCAAAGCCCATTTTAGCGGAAAATTCTCCAAATTCACTAAAATCGTTGACAGGAGCAACATCCCCTAGTCTGGGGGGGGGAGTCACCCAACTATTGCCCCTCTTTTTAGCTAAAATAAGGGTTTTTAGGCAAAAAATCTATCAGAGGAGATGCACGCTTACCTCTCACCGCAATGGCAACCAACGGACTGTACCAACTGTCACTTTCCTAGAGTGAAGGCAGCTCCCATCACATTGACATCACATTGACATCACATTGACATCACAATTTCTTTGCCTCCACTGTGTAAATAGTGGAGCAAAGGTGATGCACGCTTACCTCTCACTACCATGGCAACCATGGACTGTACCAACTGTCACTTTCATTACAGTAATGATGCATCTTTGTTATTTGATTATGACAAGAAGCTTGAAATTTGATACTTGAACCTTTCCTAGTGGGAAGGCAGCTCTCATCCCAGTGACATCACATGACAGGCGCTGCTGTTAAAGGGGAAGTGTACCCTTTTGACGAGTGAGCTTTTTATGGGCTTTGTTTGCCCTTAGATGGGCAGTACATACATAGCTTATTGTGTACCCAGAGCATTGCCTTGTACGTGTGGCCCCTGCCATGTACCCTATTGCCCCCCACAGCCTAGCCTAACTGACTTGCAGGTGTATTGGGTGCATGTGCATGTCTCTTTACATGTGACTGTGGCTCACGAGTAAGAAAGGTTGGGGCTCCTTTCTGATAGTTGTACACCGCTGCTATTTCCTGAACATGTGCGATTCTTTCAGAGATAAATGATCCTTTCCAGTTTTACTCCGCTTCTCCTGTGTGTATTCCCTGATCCCCTCCCTGGTCTCAGTGGGCAGTAGTATTAGGACTGGATCACTGAGGACCTGGAATTAGAGAAATATATATTTTCTGGATGGTTTTATGGCAGCGATGGATTGGACAATGTTTAATGAGTTTTAATTTGTTTTCATTTAAAATCAAATAAAGACTATGGAAGCACCTTCCCAGTATACTAGGGGCACATTATAATGAAATCTGGCCCTGGCTATACAAATCTGCCTTTGGTTTACATACTAACAAATGTACATGTATCTGGCTGTACCAGGCAGAACACCTGCACCTCTGACCTTGTGTCTTATATAAGGTATGGGGTGCGGATCTGCATTTTACATTAGTGTAATATAGCCAATGGCACCCCAGCACATACATTTTAGAGGGTGCAGTGGGAGTCAAATTGCTAGTTTGGAGCACCCAATGTTTTCACCTTATCCCATGGCAGAAGTGCCCCTGTATAAGGAACAGAACCAGTGGCTAAATCAGGGGTGGGCAAACTGCGGCCCGCGGGCCACATCCGTCCCGTTGGTCTTTTTAATCTGGCCCGTTGGTCTTTTTAATCTGGCCCGTTGGTCTTTTTAATCTTGCCTGCCGACTCTCGCGCGAGACTTGGACTAACGCTGGCCCAGCCCGTCTGTCAACCCCCCCGGCCCATCTTTTGGCAAGATATACATCCATGATGGGAAAGGTGCAAATCACTTGGTGCAAAAAAATTAAATAAAAACAAATTCAACAGTAAAGTTATTGCCACCATTCAAACATTAGCTTTAATGATTAGATAAAAAGGAAGATGAAGGAACCTGATTGGTTGCTCATTTTTTTAGTGATTCGGATCCTGTTGGGCTGACCCAGAAATCAAAAATATCAATTCCTGAGACCAGTCATTGCCAGAGTAGCCATTTACAGACTGTATGTAGAGGGAAAGTCTGGTAAATCTTACATCAATAATGATAATAAACAATTATAATACATATATTGCGTGAAGGTAAAGTCATTATGACACAATGCGTTTTTGAATCTAACGCAACCTGAGAGAATTGTAGTTTAAACACATGTGGGTAGCGCCGTCAAGCTGTAATAGAAAAAACTACAATTCCCAGAAGACACCTGGCGGGAGGGCCGGCTGACTCAAGTATTGCCCTAGCTGATAGGTTTGTATGCTAAATAATATGCCATACCCCGCACTTGACCCCCTAACCAATCGTAGCTCTTATTTGGCACCCCCAGAGCTTTTATTGTGCTTTTTTTGTTCCCCACTTTATGTGGCTCATGGATTTAAAGGTTGGGGACCCCTGATATAGAGAGTAATATTCTGAAACAATTTTCAATTGGTCTTCAATTTTTATTAATTATTTAAGTTTCTGTTCAGCAGCTTTCCAGCTTGGAGTTTCAGAAGTTACTTGGTTGCTAGGATCCAAATTACCTTAGCAACCAGGGTGTGGTTTGAATGAAAGACTGATATATGAATAGGAGAGGGGCTGAATGGAAAGATACGTAATATAAAGTATAAATAACAAATAAACTGCCTCACAGAGCAATAGTAGCAGCTGTTGAGAGGCCATTACAAATTATCAAGCAGAAAATGAGGCTGGCCTGTCCTATAAACTGATGCTACAGGTCTGATTATTACATTCTGTTTCTAATTGCACTGGTTTCAGAACTGCAATGTTATGTGAATCCGAATGAATTACTAATCAGCTTTATACTGTTGCATTTATATTCTATATATACAGTATATTGTCCGTTGGTCCCTAAGCTCCGTAACTGAGAGCGGCACAGAGCAAGTGCAGGGAATCGGCAGAAAAGAAAATGGGGGGCAGCTGGGGGCATCTTTGAAGGCACAGATCATACCTGCTAAAGGGCTGTGGTTGCCTTGGGCCGGTACAGAAGCCCAAAACATAACCCTAAAACATTGCTAGCCTATTGCTTTAGTTAAGCTTTAGTTCTCCTTGAGCATCCCATAAGCCATGATAGGTCCCTTATATGTATCCATGGCAAAAAATTTCTATATAGACAATTGTGCCCCACCCCCTGAAGCTGCTGCCCTCAGCACTGGCCCCCAGGGGGTTATACAGAAAATAACCGCTGTATTCACTGATTATCCAGAAAGCTCCGAATTATAGGAAGGCCGTCTCGCATAAACCCCTTATATGTAAATTAAATTTTCCAAAAAAATAATTACTCTGTATTAATAAAACAGTACCTTGTAATTGGTTCTTACTAAGATATAATAAATCCTATATAAACAATCCTTTTACGTTTATTTAATGTTTAAATGATTTTTAAATATTATGGAGAACCAGATTACAGAAAGACCCCTAATCTGGAAAACCCCAGGTCCCGAGCATTCTGGATAACAGATTCCATCCCTTTAATAGGCTGCTCTCAATGCAAAATTGTGATCCTAAAGTTGGAGCTGCTTGTATGATTTTATCTATATGGTTTTGTTATTTACAGGTCTCCTTCCCTTCAAGATACCACCATGAGCTCCAGCCACACCCAGAAGAACCGAGGGGACTCCACTCCGCTGCCTCCAATCAACGAGCGCCTGGCTTTCCTGCGGCTGTCCAGAGAGCTGTTAGAGTATTACCGCAAGAAGATCGCTGAGTTTGATGAGGAACACGAGGATCTGGTAAAGCAACTGGAGCAATACAAAGCTACCTTTGAGGAGCAGGTCAGTATGCGCCCTTGCTAAGAGCAATACTGCTGATAACTATTATTATCCTTTATATAGCGCTGGTGTATTCGACTACACTGTACAGAGATCACTAAGTACATTGTTTCATCAGTCCCGGTGGAGCTTACAATTCACATTCACTGTGGTCACTTTTACCAGGAGTTTACAGAACCCTGTTATGGTTTTGCAGTGTGGGAGGAACCTGGGGTTCCTAGAGGATACCCACGCAAGCATATAGTGCCCTGGCTGGAATTGAACCTAGGAGCTCAGTTCTGCAAGGCAGCATTGTATGTTTTCCTGCAAATGGTTTGTGTGGTTCTCCAGTTTCTCTTTGCCATATGCCACACATCACCCTAGCTCCGCTAACTGCTCTTCCTGAATCCCCTGACTAGACTTTGTCTATATAGTGTGTATGTGTGTATGTATATATATATATATATATATATATATATATATATACTATATACATAATACACACACACACACACACCACACACACACACACACACACACATACACATACATGACTTTTTTCAATAACACTTATTGCACTAAGCCCCTGTGTGTGTGATACTCCTTCTATACATTTTTACATTTAACCTGCACCCAGGGCATTTGAACTGGTGTAGGGTTTGCTCCTCTCACTATGTATATATAGAATACAGAGTATAAAGGTGGCCATACACGGGCCGACTATAGCTCGCCGATATCGGTCCCTTGGACCGATTCGGCAGCTAATCGGCCCGTGTACTGGGGAGAGCAGAGCGGCCTGGCCGACCGATATCTGGCCTGAAATTGGCCAGATCTCGATCGGCCAGGTTAGAAAATCTGGTCGGATCGGGGACCCGCATCGGCTCGTTGATGCAGTCCCCCGATCCGACTGCCCCATTGCGCCCACATAATCCGATCGTCTGGCCCCAGGGCCAAAACGATCGGATTATTATTTTTTTTACCTAAATGGTCCCCGATATCGCCCACCCGTAGGTCGTGTATGGCCACCTTTAGTCCACTGGCTGAATTGCCTCTGCTAAAGCACACGTAGAGACAATTATCAAAAAAAAAAAAATCTGCATTGTCTATTTTAGTAGCCGTGACTTGTAGCTGCTACTAGTAGCTCAGTGTGTCTTCCCCCTTATTACTGGTCAAGCCAGCGGACTAATACTCTGTATACAATACATACATACATACGTAATAAATATATATGTATACATATATAGTTTTGCCTCGATTAATCTCCGTTGTCGTAGGCGACTAATCTCCCCGCTATGCTATCCCACTGGCTAGAATGTAAAGAGCCGGTGGGATGGCATACGCAGCGCCGCAATTTGCTGAAGTCTCCTAAAGTTTCCTCTCAAGGCAACATTGGCGACTTTGACATATCGCTGCAACCCCGTATGCCGATTCTAGCCAGTGGGATGGCATTGCGGGGAGATTAGTCGCCTGTGACAACGAAGATTAAAATCTCCCCGTGTGTCACTGCTTAAAAGTCAGTGGAGGCAACGGACAGTTTTGGGTGGAAGAAGAAATAAGTGTTATTGAACCTAAAGTCATGTAGGGTTTGTATATATATATATATATATATATATATTATACTATATATATAATATATATATATATATATATATATATTATGTGTGTGTATGTATATGTATATATATATATATATATGTTATATATATATATATACATACACACATACACACTATATAGACAAAGTCTATCAAGGGGATTCAGGAAGAGCAGTTTAGCGGAGCTAGGGTGATGTGTGGCATGTGGCCATCAGCCTTCAAGAGATGGAACATGAAAGCTCAGAGATAAGGTTGTTGAACAGCGACAGACAAACACCCCTTCCTACCTGTATCTTATACTGGGGAATGGCAAGTGCCATACTGAGTGCACATGGAGAGGTGACAGGGGGACAGTGGCATCGACTCAACTTGAAGTCCCTCTACTTCTCAGAAGCTGTGCCCCCCCACTATGGAAAGCAGAGGAACCTCAAGCTGCAGAATCCATCACTTCACAGTGGAACAAGGAAAGGGAGGGGTTGGGCCATATTGTGAGCCTAAGGGGGGGGTAAAGTCCCTGTGAGCAGAAACAGAATATCATGGTTTCCTTTCAGTCTGTGGAATCAGGTATGGCAGTTTAGATGTTTTAATGCACCTTTTTCACATAAGCCCAACTGAATGAACATCAAACATGTAGGATATTTTCCCTTTAAATGAGCCCTCCAGTGTCACAGGCAGTTTGTCACTTTAATGGATTGGGTTACCTGTAAGGAGATAATTCCCGAGTTCTTTGCCATGCATTGGCATTTAGCTCAGTTCATATGTTCTATAGAGCTGTGACTGGGGCACTACTGGCCATACCTTGAAGCTTTTGTTTGGGATTTACTTCTCAGTGGGAGCTGCAGTTGCTTTTAGAACAGAGGTTTTTTTGTTCAGACCACCCTCTTCTCTCTACTCACAGCTTATTGGCCCGTGTAGGGACAGGAACGAGGGGCCTGCCCGACCGATATCTGGCCTGAAATTGGCCAGATATTGATCGGGCAGGTTAAAAGATTTAGTTGGATTGGGGACTGCATCGGCAAGTTGATGCGGTCCCTGAACCAACTGCGCCCATTGCTCCTGTTATAATTCGATCGTTTGGCCCTGGGGGGGAATTAGCCTACATATTCCCAATATCGCCCACCCGATATAAGCAAGACTATAAATAAGCCTTCCCACCTCAAATTGCCTTTTTGTTTGGCTCCAAGGCTGCGGCCCCTCAGTCCCAAGAAAGATAAGGCTAATGTCCCACGGGGAGATGTCTATGCAGTGCTTACTGCTTGTGGGCTGAGCCCCACCCACGGAATTGCCATGCGTAATATAAGTCATTCACATAGGATTCACAATGAGCTGTTAGTCCTGTATCTGCTCCAGTCAGCAAGAGTTTTGTGATGGGAAGGAGTTTTAGGCTAATCACTCAGTATTCTGTAATAGGGAAACGTATTGGTATTTATTGCCTTACATTCAGTTACACATTAAGGCTGGTACATAAGGGCAGGGCAGATACCCGGGGGCAGAGGGGCAAAACTCTTAGCAGCCTGTCAGTACTGCCAACCCTGGGTCTGTGTCTCCAACCAGCGCTGGGAGTAAAGGCGCCTGCAAAGCCCATTTTAGGGAAAATTCTCCAAATTCACTAAAATGTTGACAGGAGCAACATCCCCTAGTCTGGGGGGGGAGTCACCCAACTATTGCCCCTCTTTTTTAGCTAAAATAAGGGTTTTTAGGCAAAAAATCTATCAGAGGAGATGCACGCTTACCTCTCACCGCAATGGCAACCAACGGACTGTACCAACTGTCACTTTCCTAGAGTGAAGGCAGCTCCCATCACATTGACATCACATTGACATCACATTGACATCACAATTTCTTTGCTCCACTGTGTAAATAGTGGAGCAAAGGTGATGCACGCTTACCTCTCACTACCATGGCAACCATGGACTGTACCAACTGTCACTTTCATTACAGTAATGATGCATCTTTGTTATTTGATTATGACAAGAAGCTTGAAATTTGATACTTGAACCTTTCCTAGTGGGAAGGCAGCTCTCATCCCAGTGACATCACATGACAGGCGCTGCTGTTAAAGGGAAGTGTACCCTTTTGACGAGTGAGCTTTTATGGGCTTTGTTTGCCTTAGATGGGCAGTACATACATAGCTTATTGTGTACCCAGAGCATTGTGCTTGTACGTGTGGCCCCTGCCATGTACCCTATTGCCCCCCACAGCCTAGCCTAACTGACTTGCAGGTGTATTGGGTGCATGTGCATGTCTCTTTACATGTGACTGTGGCTCACGAGTAAGAAAGGTTGGGGCTCCTTTCTGATAGTTGTACACCGCTGCTATTTCCTGAACATGTGCGATTCTTTCAGAGATAAATGATCCTTTCCAGTTTTACTCCGCTTCTCCTGTGTGTATTCCCTGATCCCCTCCCTGGTCTCAGTGGCAGTAGTATTAGGACTGGATCACTGAGGACCTGGAATTAGAGAAATATATATTTTCTGGATGGTTTTATGGCAGCGATGGATTGGACAATGTTTAATGAGTTTTAATTTGTTTTCATTTAAAATCAAATAAAGACTATGGAAGCACCTTCCCAGTATACTAGGGGCACATTATAATGAAATCTGGCCCTGGCTATACAAATCTGCCTTTGGTTTACATACTAACAAATGTACATGTATCTGGCTGTACCAGGCAGAACACCTGCACCTCTGACCTTGTGTCTTATATAAGGTATGGGTGCGGATCTGCATTTTACATTAGTGTAATATAGCCAATGGCACCCCAGCACATACATTTTAGAGGGTGCAGTGGGAGTCAAATTGCTAGTTTGGAGCACCCAATGTTTTCACCTTATCCCATGGCAGAAGTGCCCCTGTATAAGGAACAGAACCAGTGGCTAAATCAGGGGTGGGCAAACTGCGGCCCGCGGGCCACATCCGTCCCGTTGGTCTTTTTAATCTGGCCCGTTGGTCTTTTTAATCTGGCCCGTTGGTCTTTTTAATCTTGCCTGCCGACTCTCGCGCGAGACTTGGACTAACGCTGGCCCAGCCCGTCTGTCAACCCCCCGGCCCATCTTTTGGCAAGATATACATCCATGATGGAAAGGTGCAAATCACTTGGTGCAAAAAAATTAAATAAAAACAAATTCAACAGTAAAGTTATTGCCACCATTCAAACATTAGCTTTAATGATTAGATAAAAAGGAAGATGAAGGAACCTGATTGGTTGCTCATTTTTTTAGTGATTCGGATCCTGTTGGGCTGACCCAGAAATCAAAAATATCAATTCCTGAGACCAGTCATTGCCAGAGTAGCCATTTACAGACTGTATGTAGAGGGAAAGTCTGGTAAATCTTACATCAATAATGATAATAAACAATTATAATACATATATTGCGTGAAGGTAAAGTCATTATGACACAATGCGTTTTTGAATCTAACGCAACCTGAGAGAATTGTAGTTTAAACACATGTGGGTAGCGCCGTCAAGCTGTAATAGAAAAAACTACAATTCCCAGAAGACACCTGGCGGGGAGGGCGGCTGACTCAAGTATTGCCCTAGCTGATAGGTTTGTATGCTAAATAATATGCCATACCCCGCACTTGACCCCCTAACCAATCGTAGCTCTTATTTGGCACCCCCAGAGCTTTTATTGTGCTTTTTTTGTTCCCCACTTTATGTGGCTCATGGATTTAAAGGTTGGGGACCCCTGATATAGAGAGTAATATTCTGAAACAATTTTCAATTGGTCTTCAATTTTTATTAATTATTTAAGTTTCTGTTCAGCAGCTTTCCAGCTTGGAGTTTCAGAAGTTACTTGGTTGCTAGGATCCAAATTACCTTAGCAACCAGGTGTGGTTTGAATGAAAGACTGATATATGAATAGGAGAGGGGCTGAATGGAAAGATACGTAATATAAAGTATAAATAACAAATAAACTGCCTCACAGAGCAATAGTAGCAGCTGTTGAGAGGCCATTACAAATTATCAAGCAGAAAATGAGGCTGGCCTGTCCTATAAACTGATGCTACAGGTCTGATTATTACATTCTGTTTCTAATTGCACTGGTTTCAGAACTGCAATGTTATGTGAATCCGAATGAATTACTAATCAGCTTTATACTGTTGCATTTATATTCTATATTACAGTATATTGTCCGTTGGTCCCTAAGCTCCGTAACTGAGAGCGGCACAGAGCAAGTGCAGGGAATCGGCAGAAAAGAAAATGGGGGGCAGCTGGGGGCATCTTTGAAGGCACAGATCATACCTGCTAAAGGGCTGTGGTTGCCTTGGGCCGGTACAGAAGCCCAAAACATAACCCTAAAACATTGCTAGCCTATTGCTTTAGTTAAGCTTTAGTTCTCCTTGAGCATCCCATAAGCCATGATAGGTCCCTTATATGTATCCATGGCAAAAAATTTTTATATAGACAATTGTGCCCCACCCCCTGAAGCTGCTGCCTCAGCACTGGCCCCCAGGGGGTTATACAGAAAATAACCGCTGTATTCACTGATTATCCAGAAAGCTCCGAATTATAGGAAGGCCGTCTCGCATAAACCCCTTTATATGTAAATTAAATTTTCCAAAAAATAATTACTCTGTATTAATAAAACAGTACCTTGTAATTGGTTCTTACTAAGATATAATAAATCCTATATAAACAATCCTTTTACGTTTATTTAATGTTTAAATGATTTTTAAATATTATGGAGAACCAGATTACAGAAAGACCCCTAATCTGGAAAACCCCAGGTCCCGAGCATTCTGGATAACAGATTCCATCCCTTTAATAGGGTGCTCTCAATGCAAAATTGTGATCCTAAAGTTGGAGCTGCTTGTATGATTTTATCTATATGGTTTTGTTATTTACAGGTCTCCTTCCCTTCAAGATACCACCATGAGCTCCAGCCACACCCAGAAGAACCGAGGGGACTCCACTCCGCTGCCTCCAATCAACGAGCGCCTGGCTTTCCTGCGGCTGTCCAGAGAGCTGTTAGAGTATTACCGCAAGAAGATCGCTGAGTTTGATGAGGAACACGAGGATCTGGTAAAGCAACTGGAGCAATACAAAGCTACCTTTGAGGAGCAGGTCAGTATGCGCCCTTGCTAAGAGCAATACTGCTGATAACTATTATTATCCTTTATATAGCGCTGGTGTATTCGACTACACTGTACAGAGATCACTAAGTACATTGTTTCATCAGTCCCGGTGGAGCTTACAATTCACATTCACTGTGGTCACTTTTACCAGGAGTTTACAGAACCCTGTATGGTTTTGCAGTGTGGGAGGAACCTGGGGTTCCTAGAGGATACCCACGCAAGCATATAGTGCCCTGGCTGGAATTGAACCTAGGAGCTCAGTTCTGCAAGGCAGCATTGTATGTTTTCCTGCAAATGGTTTGTGTGGTTCTCCAGTTTCTCTTTGCCATATGCCACACATCACCCTAGCTCCGCTAACTGCTCTTCCTGAATCCCCTTGATAGACTTTGTCTATATAGTGTGTAGTGTGTATGTATATATAATATTATATATATAATATAGATAACATGAAATATATGAGACTTGCTGTAGGAGAAATCATAAACTGGATTTGCTACATTACCTCTCAATGGAGCTCCAGGTGCTGGAAAAAAAGATGGACCGGGGGGGCCGGCCGGCCGGCCCAGGGCCGGGGAACCCTAAGGGGCCCCCTCAATAGGCGCTGGCTCTCCTCTAGGCTCGTTCACTAAGGGTGGAAAAGGTGAACTGAGGAGAAACCAGAAAAAAAAAATATCCAAAAAGGTGGATAAGCAAAGTCGCTAAAGAGTCACTCACTGTAGCAATCTGTATAGAGACGGGAATAAAAAGGGCAAGTCAGCTTCACGGATAATGCATTTACCCTTTTAAGGTGCAACATTGGATCAGGGGCCCCATTCAAAGTGTTCCCCCAAATCTCACGCTTACTGACACTCAGGCCGGGATTCCATGTGGGTACCTAGGGGGTTAAATTGGTACTAGGGCTAATTTACTAACATAGGTGCCTAAATGCAAGTTGCAGTTGCCAATAGCAACCAATCAGTAATTGGCTGCTACCATTCCCCTAAGGGGCATCACCATAATTCAGAAGCACTGATTTAGATTTACCCCCTGCAATAGTAAGAAATAGTAAATCAGGCCCTGTGTCCATGGTAAGTGCAAGTACATTCAGTTACACATTAAGGTTGGTACATAAGGGCAGGGCAGATACCCGGGGGCAGAGGGGCAAAACTCTTAGCAGCCTGTCAGTACTGCCCAACCCTGGGTCTGTGTCTCCCAACCAGCGCTGGGAGTAAAGGCGCCTGCAAAGCCCATTTTAGGGAAAATTCTCCCAATTCACTAAAATCGTTGACAGGAGCAACATCCCCTAGTCTGGGGGGGGGAGTCACCCAACTATTGCCCCTCTTTTTAGCTAAAATAAGGGTTTTTAGGCAAAACATCTACTACAGGAGAGATGCTTGCTTACCTCTCCCCACAATGGCAACCAATGGACTCTACCAACTGTCACTTTCCTAGAGTGAAGGCAGCTCTCATCATATGACAAATTTTTATGGGCTTTATTTGCCCTTAGATGTGCAGTATATACATTGTATGTACTTATTGTGTACCCAGGTTGGTACATAAGGGCAGGGCAGATACCCGGGGGCAGAGGGGCAAAACTCTTAGGAGCCTGTCAGTACTGGGGACAACAAGCCCATTTTAGTGGAAAATTCTCCAAATTCACTAAAACCAGTGACAGGAGCAACATCCCCTAGTCTGGGGGGGGGGAGTCACCCAACTATTGCCCCTCTTTTTTAGCTAAAATAAGGGTTTTAGGCAAAACATCTATCAGAGGAGATGTACACTTACCTCTCACCACAATGGCAACCAACGGACTGTACCAACTGTCACTTTCCTAGGGGGAAGGCAGCTCTCATCACATTGACATAACAATGCAGGCGCTGCTGTTAAAGGTTAAGGGGTATAGTTATCATGCTGTGTAAAAAGTGGAGAGAAGCATTACCGGTGATGTAGCCCAGGGCAACGAATAAGCAATTAGATTTCAACAGCTAGAAAACCAAATCAAAGCATCTGATTGGCTGCTATGAACAACATCACCGGGGATGTTTTACTCCACTTTTTACACAGCATGATAAATATACCCCTAAGTGTACCCTTTTGATGAGTGAGGTTTATATGGGCTTTGTTTGCTCTTAGATGGGCAGTACATACTGTAACTATAAACCCAGTGAGAATGAGGAATGAATGCATATTGGGGAGTTGTATCAGGAGTCAGAACCAGCAGTGCAGAGAAGAGAAAGTGAGAGACAGACACAGTGACAGTTACACATAACTATAAACCCAGTGAGAATTAGGAATGAATGGGTATTGGGAAGTTGTATCAGGAGTCAGAACCAGCAGTGCAGAGAACATAAAGGGACAGAGAGACACGGTGACAGTTACACTTAACTATAAACCCAGTGAGAATGAGGAATTAATTGATATTGGGAAGTTGTATCAGGAGTCAGAACCAGCAGTGCAGAGAAGGGAAAGGGACAGACACAGTGAGAGTTACACATAACTATAAACCCAGTGAGAATGAGGAATGAATGGAAATTGGGGAGTTATATCAGGAGTCAGAACCAGCAGTGCAAAGAAGGGGAAAGGGACAGACAGACACTGTGACAGTTACACATAACTATAAACCCAGTGAGAATGAGGAATGAATTGATATTGGGAAGTTGTATCAGGAGTCAGAACCAGCAGTGCAGAGAACATAAAGGGACAGAGAGACACGGTGACAGTTACACTTAACTATAAACCCAGTGAGAATGAGGAATTAATTGATATTGGGAAGTTGTATCAGGAGTCAGAACCAGCAGTGCAGAGAAGGGAAAGGGACAGACACAGTGAGAGTTACACATAACTATAAACCCAGTGAGAATGAGGAATGAATGGAAATTGGGGAGTTATATCAGGAGTCAGAACCAGCAGTGCAAAGAAGGGAAAGGGACAGACAGACACTGTGACAGTTACACATAACTATAAACCCAGTGAGAATGAGGAATGAATTGATATTGGGAAGTTGTATCAGGAGTCAGAACCAGCAGTGCAGAGAACATAAAGGGACAGAGAGACACGGTGACAGTTACACTTAACTATAAACCCAGTGAGAATGAGGAATTAATTGATATTGGGAAGTTGTATCAGGAGTCAGAACCAGCAGTGCAGAGAAGGAAAAGGGACAGACAGACACAGTGACAGTTACACATAACTATAAACCCAGTGAGAAGGAGGAATGAATGGGTATTGGGAAGTTTTATCAGGAGTCAGAACCAGCAGTGTAGAGAAGTGAAAGGGAAACACACAGTAAGAGTTACACATTACTTTAAACCCAATGAGAATGAGGAATGAATGGATATTGGGAAGTTGTATCAGGAGTCGGAACCAGCACTGCAGAGAAGGGAAAGGGACAGACAGAAACAGTGACAGTTACACATAACTATAAACCCAGTGAGAATGAGGAATTAATGGATATTGGGGAGTTGTATCAGGAGTCAGAACCAGCAGTGCAGAGATGGGAAAGGAACGGACAGACACAGTGACAGTTACACATAACTATAAACCCAGTGAGAATGAGGAATGAATGGATATTGGGAAGTTGTATCAGGAGTCGGAACCAGCAGTGCAGAGAAGGGAAAGGGACAGACAGAAACAGTGACAGTTACACATAACTATAAACCCAGTGAGAATGAGGAATTAATGGATATTGGGAAGTTGTATCAGGAGTCAGAACCAGCAGTGCAGAGATGGGAAAGGGACGGACAGACACAGTGACAGTTACACATAACTATAAACCCAGTGAGAATAAGGAATTAATTGATATTGGGAAGTTGTATTTGGAGTCAGAACCAGCAGTGCAGAGAAGGGAAAGGGACGGACAGACACAGTGACAGTTACACATAACTATAAACCCAGTGAGAATGAGGAATGAATGGATATTGGGAAGTTGTATGAGGAGTCAGAACCAGCAGTGCAGAGAAGGGAAAGGGACAGACACAGTGACAGTTACACATAACTATAAACCCAGTGAGAATGAGGAATGAATGGATATTGGGGAGTTGTATCAGGAGTCAGAACCAGCAGTGCAGAGAAGGGAAAGGGACAGACAGACACTGTGACAGTTACATATAACTATAAACCCAGTGAGAATGAGGAATGAATGGATATTGGGGAGTTGTATCAGGAGTCAGAACCAGCAGTGCAGAGAAGGGAAAGGGACAGACAGACACTGTGACAGTTACATATAACTATAAACCCAGTGAGAATGAGGAATGAATGGATATTGGGGAGTTGTATCAGGAGTCAGAACCAGCAGTGCAGAGAAGGGAAAGGGACAGACACACACAGTGACAGTTACACATAACTATAAACCCACTGAGAATGAGGAATGAATGGATATTGGGGAGTTGCATCAGGAGTCAGAACCAGCAGTGCAGAGAAGGGAAAGGAACAGACACACACAGTGACAGTTACACATAACTATAAACCCAGTCAGAATGGGTACTGGGAATGCCAGGGGGGCTGTAAGGTGCCACAGATAGTCACTATTTATTGGGCTGGGGGGGCTGTTTGTGCCTCTGGGTACTGGGAATGCCAGGGGGGCTGTAAGGTGCCAGAGACAGTCACTATTTATTGGGCTGGGGGGGCTGTTTGTGCCTCTGGGTACTGGGAATGCCAGGGGGGCTGTAAGGTGCCACAGACAGTCACTATTTATTGGGCTGGGGGGGCTGTTTGTGCCTCTGGGTACTGGGAATGCCAGGGGGGCTGTAAGGTGCCACAGACAGTCACTATTTATTGGGCTGGGGGGGCTGTTTGTGCCTCTAGGTACTGGGAATGCCAGGGGGGCTGTAAGGTGCCACAGACAGTCACTATTTATTGGGCTGGGGGGGCTGTTTGTTCCTCTTGGTACTGGGAATGCCAGGGGGGCTGTAAGGTGCCACAGACAGTCACTATTTATTGGGCTGGGGGGGCTGTTTTTCCTCTGGTACTGGGAATGCCAGGGGGCTGTAAGGTGCCACAGACAATCACTATTTTTGGGCTGGGGGGGCTGTTTGTTCCTCTGGGTACTGGGAATGCCAGGGGGGCTGTAAGGTGGCCACAGACAGTCACTATTTATTGGGCTGGGGGGGGGCTGTTTGTTCTCTGGTACTGGGAATGCCAGGGGGGCTGTAAGGTGCCACAGACAGTCACTATTTATTGGGCTGGGGGGGCTGTTTGTGCCTCTGGGTACTGGGAATGCCAGGGGGGCTGTAAGGTGCCACAGACAGTCACTATTTATTGGGCTGGGGGGGCTGTTTGTGCCTCTGGGTACTGGGAATGCCAGGGGGGCTGTAAGGTGCCACAGACAGTCACTATTTATTGGGCTGGGGGGGGCTGTTTGTGCCTCTGGGTACTGGGAATGCCAGGGGGGCTGTAAGGTGCCACAGACAGTCACTATTTATTGGGCTGGGGGGGCTGTTTGTTCCTCTGGGTACTGGGAATGCCAGGGGGGCTGTAAGGTGCCACAGACAGTCACTATTTATTGGGCTGGGGGGGCTGTTTGTGCCTCTGGGTACTGGGAATGCCAGGGGGGCTGTAAGGTGCCACAGACAGTCACTATTTATTGGGCTGGGGGGGCTGTTTGTGCCTCTGGGTACTGGGAATGCCAGGGGGGCTGTAAGGTGCCACAGACAGTCACTATTTATTGGGCTGGGGGGGCTGTTTGTGCCTCTGGGTACTGGGAATGCCAGGGGGGCTGTAAGGTGCCACAGACAGTCACTATTTATTGGGCTGGGGGGGCTGTTTGTGCCTCTGGGTACTGGGAATGCCAGGGGGGCTGTAAGGTGCCACAGACAGTCACTATTTATTGGGCTGGGGGGGCTGTTTGTGCCTCTGGGTACTGGGAATGCCAGGGGGGCTGTAAGGTGCCACAGACAGTCACTATTTATTGGGCTGGGGGGGCTGTTTGTGCCTCTGGGTACTGGGAATGCCAGGGGGGCTGTAAGGTGCCACAGACAGTCACTATTTATTGGGCTGGGGGGGCTGTTTGTGCCTCTGGGTACTGGGAATGCCAGGGGGGCTGTAAGGTGCCACAGACAGTCACTATTTATTGGGCTGGGGGGGCTGTTTGTTCCTCTGGGTACTGGGAATGCCAGGGGGGCTGTAAGGTGCCACAGACAGTCACTATTTATTGGGCTGGGGGGGGCTGTTTGTTCCTCTGGGTACTGGGAATGCCAGGGGGGCTGTAAGGTGCCACAGACAGTCACTATTTATTGGGCTGGGGGGGCTGTTTGTGCCTCTGGGTACTGGGAATGCCAGGGGGGCTGTAAGGTGCCACAGACAGTCACTATTTATTGGGCTGGGGGGGCTGTTTGTGCCTCTGGGTACTGGGAATGCCAGGGGGGCTGTAAGGTGCCACAGACAGTCACTATTTATTGGGCTGGGGGGGGCTGTTTGTGCCTCTGGGTACTGGGAATGCCAGGGGGGCTGTAAGGTGCCACAGACAGTCACTATTTATTGGGCTGGGGGGGCTGTTTGTGCCTCTGGGTACTGGGAATGCCAGGGGGGCTGTAAGGTGCCACAGACAGTCACTATTTATTGGGCTGGGGGGGCTGTTTGTGCCTCTGGGTACTGGGAATGCCAGGGGGGCTGTAAGGTGCCACAGACAGTCACTATTTATTGGGCTGGGGGGGCTGTTTGTGCCTCTGGGTACTGGGAATGCCAGGGGGGCTGTAAGGTGCCACAGACAGTCACTATTTATTGGGCTGGGGGGGCTGTTTGTGCCTCTGGGTACTGGGAATGCCAGGGGGGCTGTAAGGTGCCACAGACAGTCACTATTTATTGGGCTGGGGGGGCTGTTTGTGCCTCTGGGTACTGGGAATGCCAGGGGGGCTGTAAGGTGCCACAGACAGTCACTATTTATTGGGCTGGGGGGGGCTGTTTGTGCCTCTGGGTACTGGGAATGCCAGGGGGGCTGTAAGGTGCCACAGACAGTCACTATTTATTGGGCTGGGGGGGCTGTTTGTGCCTCTGGGTACTGGGAATGCCAGGGGGGCTGTAAGGTGCCACAGACAGTCACTATTTATTGGGCTGGGGGGGGCTGTTTGTTCCTCTGGGTACTGGGAATGCCAGGGGGGCTGTAAGGTGCCACAGACAGTCACTATTTATTGGGCTGGGGGGGCTGTTTGTGCCTCTGGGTACTGGGAATGCCAGGGGGGCTGTAAGGTGCCACAGACAGTCACTATTTATTGGGCTGGGGGGGGCTGTTTGTGCCTCTGGGTACTGGGAATGCCAGGGGGGCTGTAAGGTGCCACAGACAGTCACTATTTATTGGGCTGGGGGGGGCTGTTTGTGCCTCTGGGTACTGGGAATGCCAGGGGGGCTGTAAGGTGCCACAGACAGTCACTATTTATTGGGCTGGGGGGGCTGTTTGTGCCTCTGGGTACTGGGAATGCCAGGGGGGCTGTAAGGTGCCACAGACAGTCACTATTTATTGGGCTGGGGGGGCTGTTTGTGCCTCTGGGTACTGGGAATGCCAGGGGGGCTGTAAGGTGCCACAGACAGTCACTATTTATTGGGCTGGGGGGGGCTGTTTGTGCCTCTGGGTACTGGGAATGCCAGGGGGGCTGTAAGGTGCCACAGACAGTCACTATTTATTGGGCTGGGGGGGGCTGTTTGTGCCTCTGGGTACTGGGAATGCCAGGGGGGCTGTAAGGTGCCACAGACAGTCACTATTTATTGGGCTGGGGGGGGCTGTTTGTGCCTCTGGGTACTGGGAATGCCAGGGGGGCTGTAAGGTGCCACAGACAGTCACTATTTATTGGGCTGGGGGGGCTGTTTGTGCCTCTGGGTACTGGGAATGCCAGGGGGGCTGTAAGGTGCCACAGACAGTCACTATTTATTGGGCTGGGGGGGGCTGTTTGTGCCTCTGGGTACTGGGAATGCCAGGGGGGCTGTAAGGTGCCACAGACAGTCACTATTTATTGGGCTGGGGGGGGCTGTTTGTGCCTCTGGGTACTGGGAATGCCAGGGGGGCTGTAAGGTGCCACAGACAGTCACTATTTATTGGGCTGGGGGGGGCTGTTTGTGCCTCTGGGTACTGGGAATGCCAGGGGGGCTGTAAGGTGCCACAGACAGTCACTATTTATTGGGCTGGGGGGGGCTGTTTGTTCCTCTGGGTACTGGGAATGCCAGGGGGGCTGTAAGGTGCCACAGACAGTCACTATTTATTGGGCTGGGGGGGGGCTGTTTGTTCCTCTGGGTACTGGGAATGCCAGGGGGGCTGTAAGGTGCCACAGACAGTCACTATTTATTGGGCTGGGGGGGGGCTGTTTGTTCCTCTGGGTACTGGGAATGCCAGGGGGGCTGTAAGGTGCCACAGACAGTCACTATTTATTGGGCTGGGGGGGGCTGTTTGTTCCTCTGGGTACTGGGAATGCCAGGGGGGCTGTAAGGTGCCACAGACAGTCACTATTTATTGGGCTGGGGGGGGCTGTTTGTTCCTCTGGGTACTGGGAATGCCAGGGGGGCTGTAAGGTGCCACAGACAGTCACTATTTATTGGGCTGGGGGGGCTGTTTGTGCCTCTGGGTACTGGGAATGCCAGGGGGGCTGTAAGGTGCCACAGACAGTCACTATTTATTGGGCTGGGGGGGCTGTTTGTGCCTCTGGGTACTGGGAATGCCAGGGGGGCTGTAAGGTGCCACAGACAGTCACTATTTATTGGGCTGGGGGGGGCTGTTTGTGCCTCTGGGTACTGGGAATGCCAGGGGGGCTGTAAGGTGCCACAGACAGTCACTATTTATTGGGCTGGGGGGGCTGTTTGTGCCTCTGGGTACTGGGAATGCCAGGGGGGCTGTAAGGTGCCACAGACAGTCACTATTTATTGGGCTGGGGGGGCTGTTTGTGCCTCTGGGTACTGGGAATGCCAGGGGGGCTGTAAGGTGCCACAGACAGTCACTATTTATTGGGCTGGGGGGGGCTGTTTGTGCCTCTGGGTACTGGGAATGCCAGGGGGGCTGTAAGGTGCCACAGACAGTCACTATTTATTGGGCTGGGGGGGCTGTTTGTGCCTCTGGGTACTGGGAATGCCAGGGGGGCTGTAAGGTGCCACAGACAGTCACTATTTATTGGGCTGGGGGGGGCTGTTTGTTCCTCTGGGTACTGGGAATGCCAGGGGGGCTGTAAGGTGCCACAGACAGTCACTATTTATTGGGCTGGGGGGGCTGTTTGTGCCTCTGGGTACTGGGAATGCCAGGGGGGCTGTAAGGTGCCACAGACAGTCACTATTTATTGGGCTGGGGGGGGCTGTTTGTTCCTCTGGGTACTGGGAATGCCAGGGGGGCTGTAAGGTGCCACAGACAGTCACTATTTATTGGGCTGGGGGGGGCTGTTTGTGCCTCTGGGTACTGGGAATGCCAGGGGGGCTGTAAGGTGCCACAGACAGTCACTATTTATTGGGCTGGGGGGGGCTGTTTGTGCCTCTGGGTACTGGGAATGCCAGGGGGGCTGTAAGGTGCCACAGACAGTCACTATTTATTGGGCTGGGGGGGCTGTTTGTGCCTCTGGGTACTGGGAATGCCAGGGGGGCTGTAAGGTGCCACAGACAGTCACTATTTATTGGGCTGGGGGGGCTGTTTGTGCCTCTGGGTACTGGGAATGCCAGGGGGGCTGTAAGGTGCCACAGACAGTCACTATTTATTGGGCTGGGGGGGCTGTTTGTGCCTCTGGGTACTGGGAATGCCAGGGGGGCTGTAAGGTGCCACAGACAGTCACTATTTATTGGGCTGGGGGGGGCTGTTTGTTCCTCTGGGTACTGGGAATGCCAGGGGGGCTGTAAGGTGCCACAGACAGTCACTATTTATTGGGCTGGGGGGGCTGTTTGTGCCTCTGGGTACTGGGAATGCCAGGGGGGCTGTAAGGTGCCACAGACAGTCACTATTTATTGGGCTGGGGGGGGCTGTTTGTGCCTCTGGGTACTGGGAATGCCAGGGGGGCTGTAAGGTGCCACAGACAGTCACTATTTATTGGGCTGGGGGGGGCTGTTTGTGCCTCTGGGTACTGGGAATGCCAGGGGGGCTGTAAGGTGCCACAGACAGTCACTATTTATTGGGCTGGGGGGGGCTGTTTGTGCCTCTGGGTACTGGGAATGCCAGGGGGGCTGTAAGGTGCCACAGACAGTCACTATTTATTGGGCTGGGGGGGGCTGTTTGTGCCTCTGGGTACTGGGAATGCCAGGGGGGCTGTAAGGTGCCACAGACAGTCACTATTTATTGGGCTGGGGGGGGCTGTTTGTGCCTCTGGGTACTGGGAATGCCAGGGGGGCTGTAAGGTGCCACAGACAGTCACTATTTATTGGGCTGGGGGGGGCTGTTTGTGCCTCTGGGTACTGGGAATGCCAGGGGGGCTGTAA
Source organism: Xenopus tropicalis (assembly GCF_000004195.4). NCBI lineage: Eukaryota > Metazoa > Chordata > Amphibia > Anura > Pipidae > Xenopus > Xenopus tropicalis. The sequence continues at coordinate 13,816,200 of NC_030684.2, forward strand.
GGTGCCACAGACAGTCACTATTTATTGGGCTGGGGGGGGCTGTTTGTGCCTCTGGGTACTGGGAATGCCAGGGGGGCTGTAAGGTGCCACAGACAGTCACTATTTATTGGGCTGGGGGGGCTGTTTGTGCCTCTGGGTACTGGGAATGCCAGGGGGGCTGTAAGGTGCCACAGACAGTCACTATTTATTGGGCTGGGGGGGCTGTTTGTGCCTCTGGGTACTGGGAATGCCAGGGGGGCTGTAAGGTGCCACAGACAGTCACTATTTATTGGGCTGGGGGGGCTGTTTGTGCCTCTGGGTACTGGGAATGCCAGGGGGGCTGTAAGGTGCCACAGACAGTCACTATTTATTGGGCTGGGGGGGCTGTTTGTGCCTCTGGGTACTGGGAATGCCAGGGGGGCTGTAAGGTGCCACAGACAGTCACTATTTATTGGGCTGGGGGGGCTGTTTGTGCCTCTGGGTACTGGGAATGCCAGGGGGGCTGTAAGGTGCCACAGACAGTCACTATTTATTGGGCTGGGGGGGGCTGTTTGTGCCTCTGGGTACTGGGAATGCCAGGGGGGCTGTAAGGTGCCACAGACAGTCACTATTTATTGGGCTGGGGGGGGCTGTTTGTGCCTCTGGGTACTGGGAATGCCAGGGGGGCTGTAAGGTGCCACAGACAGTCACTATTTATTGGGCTGGGGGGGCTGTTTGTGCCTCTGGGTACTGGGAATGCCAGGGGGCTGTAAGGTGCCACAGACAGTCACTATTTATTGGGCTGGGGGGGGCTGTTTGTGCCTCTGGGTACTGGGAATGCCAGGGGGGCTGTAAGGTGCCACAGACAGTCACTATTTATTGGGCTGGGGGGGCTGTTTGTGCCTCTGGGTACTGGGAATGCCAGGGGGGCTGTAAGGTGCCACAGACAGTCACTATTTATTGGGCTGGGGGGGGCTGTTTGTGCCTCTGGGTACTGGGAATGCCAGGGGGGCTGTAAGGTGCCACAGACAGTCACTATTTATTGGGCTGGGGGGGCTGTTTGTGCCTCTGGGTACTGGGAATGCCAGGGGGGCTGTAAGGTGCCACAGACAGTCACTATTTATTGGGCTGGGGGGGGCTGTTTGTGCCTCTGGGTACTGGGAATGCCAGGGGGGCTGTAAGGTGCCACAGACAGTCACTATTTATTGGGCTGGGGGGGCTGTTTGTGCCTCTGGGTACTGGGAATGCCAGGGGGGCTGTAAGGTGCCACAGACAGTCACTATTTATTGGGCTGGGGGGGCTGTTTGTGCCTCTGGGTACTGGGAATGCCAGGGGGGCTGTAAGGTGCCACAGACAGTCACTATTTATTGGGCTGGGGGGGGGCTGTTTGTGCCTCTGGGTACTGGGAATGCCAGGGGGGCTGTAAGGTGCCACAGACAGTCACTATTTATTGGGCTGGGGGGGCTGTTTGTGCCTCTGGGTACTGGGAATGCCAGGGGGGCTGTAAGGTGCCACAGACAGTCACTATTTATTGGGCTGGGGGGGCTGTTTGTGCCTCTGGGTACTGGGAATGCCAGGGGGGCTGTAAGGTGCCACAGACAGTCACTATTTATTGGGCTGGGGGGGCTGTTTGTGCCTCTGGGTACTGGGAATGCCAGGGGGGCTGTAAGGTGCCACAGACAGTCACTATTTATTGGGCTGGGGGGGGCTGTTTGTGCCTCTGGGTACTGGGAATGCCAGGGGGGCTGTAAGGTGCCACAGACAGTCACTATTTATTGGGCTGGGGGGGCTGTTTGTGCCTCTGGGTACTGGGAATGCCAGGGGGGCTGTAAGGTGCCACAGACAGTCACTATTTATTGGGCTGGGGGGGGCTGTTTGTGCCTCTGGGTACTGGGAATGCCAGGGGGGCTGTAAGGTGCCACAGACAGTCACTATTTATTGGGCTGGGGGGGCTGTTTGTGCCTCTGGGTACTGGGAATGCCAGGGGGGCTGTAAGGTGCCACAGACAGTCACTATTTATTGGGCTGGGGGGGCTGTTTGTGCCTCTGGGTACTGGGAATGCCAGGGGGGCTGTAAGGTGCCACAGACAGTCACTATTTATTGGGCTGGGGGGGGCTGTTTGTGCCTCTGGGTACTGGGAATGCCAGGGGGGCTGTAAGGTGCCACAGACAGTCACTATTTATTGGGCTGGGGGGGCTGTTTGTGCCTCTGGGTACTGGGAATGCCAGGGGGGCTGTAAGGTGCCACAGACAGTCACTATTTATTGGGCTGGGGGGGCTGTTTGTGCCTCTGGGTACTGGGAATGCCAGGGGGGCTGTAAGGTGCCACAGACAGTCACTATTTATTGGGCTGGGGGGGCTGTTTGTTCCTCTGGGTACTGGGAATGCCAGGGGGGCTGTAAGGTGCCACAGACAGTCACTATTTATTGGGCTGGGGGGGGCTGTTTGTGCCTCTGGGTACTGGGAATGCCAGGGGGGCTGTAAGGTGCCACAGACAGTCACTATTTATTGGGCTGGGGGGGCTGTTTGTTCCTCTGGGTACTGGGAATGCCAGGGGGGCTGTAAGGTGCCACAGACAGTCACTATTTATTGGGCTGGGGGGGCTGTTTGTTCCTCTGGGTACTGGGAATGCCAGGGGGGCTGTAAGGTGCCACAGACAGTCACTATTTATTGGGCTGGGGGGGCTGTTTGTGCCTCTGGGTACTGGGAATGCCAGGGGGGCTGTAAGGTGCCACAGACAGTCACTATTTATTGGGCTGGGGGGGCTGTTTGTGCCTCTGGGTACTGGGAATGCCAGGGGGGCTGTAAGGTGCCACAGACAGTCACTATTTATTGGGCTGGGGGGGCTGTTTGTGCCTCTGGGTACTGGGAATGCCAGGGGGCTGTAAGGTGCCACAGACAGTCACTATTTATTGGGCTGGGGGGGGCTGTTTGTGCCTCTGGGTACTGGGAATGCCAGGGGGGCTGTAAGGTGCCACAGACAGTCACTATTTATTGGGCTGGGGGGGGCTGTTTGTGCCTCTGGGTACTGGGAATGCCAGGGGGGCTGTAAGGTGCCACAGACAGTCACTATTTATTGGGCTGGGGGGGCTGTTTGTGCCTCTGGGTACTGGGAATGCCAGGGGGGCTGTAAGGTGCCACAGACAGTCACTATTTATTGGGCTGGGGGGGCTGTTTGTGCCTCTGGGTACTGGGAATGCCAGGGGGGCTGTAAGGTGCCACAGACAGTCACTATTTATTGGGCTGGGGGGGGCTGTTTGTGCCTCTGGGTACTGGGAATGCCAGGGGGGCTGTAAGGTGCCACAGACAGTCACTATTTATTGGGCTGGGGGGGCTGTTTGTGCCTCTGGGTACTGGGAATGCCAGGGGGGCTGTAAGGTGCCACAGACAGTCACTATTTATTGGGCTGGGGGGGCTGTTTGTGCCTCTGGGTACTGGGAATGCCAGGGGGGCTGTAAGGTGCCACAGACAGTCACTATTTATTGGGCTGGGGGGGCTGTTTGTGCCTCTGGGTACTGGGAATGCCAGGGGGGCTGTAAGGTGCCACAGACAGTCACTATTTATTGGGCTGGGGGGGCTGTTTGTGCCTCTGGGTACTGGGAATGCCAGGGGGGCTGTAAGGTGCCACAGACAGTCACTATTTATTGGGCTGGGGGGGCTGTTTGTGCCTCTGGGTACTGGGAATGCCAGGGGGGCTGTAAGGTGCCACAGACAGTCACTATTTATTGGGCTGGGGGGGGGCTGTTTGTTCCTCTGGGTACTGGGAATGCCAGGGGGGCTGTAAGGTGCCACAGACAGTCACTATTTATTGGGCTGGGGGGGCTGTTTGTGCCTCTGGGTACTGGGAATGCCAGGGGGGCTGTAAGGTGCCACAGACAGTCACTATTTATTGGGCTGGGGGGGCTGTTTGTGCCTCTGGGTACTGGGAATGCCAGGGGGGCTGTAAGGTGCCACAGACAGTCACTATTTATTGGCTGGGGGGGGGCTGTTTGTGCCTCTGGGTACTGGGAATGCCAGGGGGGCTGTAAGGTGCCACAGACAGTCACTATTTATTGGGCTGGGGGGGCTGTTTGTTCCTCTGGGTACTGGAATGCCAGGGGGCTGTAAGGTGCCACAGACAGTCACTATTTATTGGGCTGGGGGGGCTGTTTGTGCCTCTGGGTACTGGGAATGCCAGGGGGGCTGTAAGGTGCCACAGACAGTCACTATTTATTGGGCTGGGGGGGCTGTTTGTGCCTCTGGGTACTGGGAATGCCAGGGGGGCTGTAAGGTGCCACAGACAGTCACTATTTATTGGGCTGGGGGGGCTGTTTGTGCCTCTGGGTACTGGGAATGCCAGGGGGGCTGTAAGGTGCCACAGACAGTCACTATTTATTGGGCTGGGGGGGCTGTTTGTGCCTCTGGGTACTGGGAATGCCAGGGGGGCTGTAAGGTGCCACAGACAGTCACTATTTATTGGGCTGGGGGGGCTGTTTGTGCCTCTGGGTACTGGGAATGCCAGGGGGGCTGTAAGGTGCCACAGACAGTCACTATTTATTGGGCTGGGGGGGGGGCTGTTTGTTCCTCTGGGTACTGGGAATGCCAGGGGGGCTTTAAGGTGCCACAGACAGTCACTATTTATTGGGCTGGGGGGGGGGCTGCTTGTGCCTCTGGGTACTGGGAATGCCAGGGGGTCTGTAAGGTGCCACAGACAGTCACTATGTATTGGGCTGGGGGGGGCTGTTTGTGCCTCTGGGTACTGGGAATGCCAGGGGGGCTGTAAGGTGCCACAGACAGTCTCTATTTATTTGGCTGGGGGGGTTGTTTGTGCCTCTGGGTACTGGGAATGCCAGGGGGGATATAAGGTGCCACAGATAGTCACTATTTATTGGGCTGGGGGGGGGCTGCTTGTGCCTCTGGGTACTGGGAATGCCAGGGGGGTTTTAAGGTGCCACAGACAGTCACTATTTATTAGGCTGGGGGGGCTGTTTGTTCCTCTGGGTACTGGGAATGCCAGGGTGGCTGTAAGGTGCCACAGACAGTCACTATTTATTGGGCTGGGGGGGCTGTTTGTGCCTCTGGGTACTGGGAATGCTAGGGGGGCTGTAAGGTGCCACAGACAGTCACTATATATTGGGCTGGGGGGACTGTTTGTGCCTCTGGGTACTGGGAATGCCAGGGGGGCTGTAAGGTGCCACAGACAGTCACTATATATTGGGCTGGGGGGGCTGTTTGTGCCTCTGGGTACTGGAAAAGCCAGGGGGGCTGTAAGGTGCCACAGACAGTCTCTATTTATTTGGCTGGGGGGGCTGTTTGTGCCTCTGGGTACTGGGAATGCCAGGGGGGCTATAAGGTGCCACAGATAGTCACTATTTATTGGGCTGGGGGGGCTGTTTGTTCCTCTGGGTACTGGGAATGCCAGGGGGACTGTAAGGTGCCACAGACAGTCACTATTTTTTGGGCCGGGGGGGGCTGTTTGTGCCTCTGGGTACTGGGAATGCCAGGGGGACTGTAAGGTGCTACAGACAGTCACTATTTTTTGGGCCGGGGGGGGGCTGTTTGTGCCTCTGGGTACTGGGAATGCCAGGGGGCTGTAAGGTGCCACAGACAGTCACTATTTATTTGGCTAGGGGGGCTGTTTGTGCCTCTGGGTACTGGGAATGCCAGGGGGGCAGTAAGGTGCTACAGACAGTCACTATTTATTTGGCTAGGGGGGCTGTTTGTGCCTCTGGGTACTGGGAATGCCAGGGGGGCAGTAAGGTGCCACAGACAGTCACTATTTATTGGGCTGGGGGGGCTCTTTGTTCCTCTGGGTACTGGGAATGCCAGGGGGGCAGTAAGGTGCTACAGACAGTCACTATTTATTGGGCTGGGGGGGCTGTTTGTGCCTCTGGGTACTGGGAATGCCAGGGGGGTTGTAAGGTGCCACAGACAGTCACTATTTATTGGGCTGGGGGGGCTGTTTGTTCCTCTGGGTACTGGGAATGCCAGGGGGCTGTAAGGTGCCACAGACAGTCACTATTTATTGGGATGGGGGGGCTGTTTGTGCCTCTGGGTACTGGAAAAGCCAGGGGGGCTGTAAGGTGCCACAGAAAGTCACTATTTATTGGGCTGGGGGGGCTGTTTGTGCCTCTGGGTACTGGGAATGCCAGGGGGGTTGTAAGGTGCCACAGACAGTCACTATTTATTGGGCTGGGGGGGCTGTTTGTTCCTCTGGGTACTGGGAATGCCAGGGGGGCTGTAAGGTGCCACAGACAGTCACTATTTATTGGGCTGGGGGGGCTGTTTGTTCCTCTGGGTACTGGGAATGCCAGGGGGCTGTAAGGTGCCACAGACAGTCACTATTTATTGGGCTGGGGGGGCTGTTTGTGCCTCTGGGTACTGGGAATGCCAGGGGGGCTGTAAGGTGCCACAGACAGTCACTATTTATTGGGCTGGGGGGGCTGTTTGTGCCTTTGGGTACTGGGAATGCCAGGGGGGCTGTAAGGTGCCAAAGAAAGTCACTATTTATTGGGTGTCAGGATAGTCAATTAAGAGAAACCTTTTCAGCCAAGGTTTTAAAAACAGTGCAAAATACAATGGTTCCTATATAGAAAGAAACAGTTTAGAAAAAATGTACCCCCATCCTCAATTTGGTGCCAGAACTGAAGGTGAATGAGGGGCTTCCCTCTGTTCAACAACTGGCCCATGGGCAAACTTTACTGCTCTGAACAGCAGGGGTAGGGGTATGGGTAGGGGAGAGGTCCAGTGGGTAAGGCAGCACCAGAACTAAATACAGCCCTGATCTCTTTCCAGTTAAAAATCTGTGGGAGCGTTTTAAAATTGAGGTGCACAAATATCTTCTGCCCAACCTGAATAACATGGGGCAGAACTATTCAAATGAATGAGGCAACAGTGTGCCAGTGTACTTACCCCCAGTGTCGGGCGCCCTAGGCAACCTGGTCGGCTTTGCCTGCCCCAACCAGTCCCCCCCATACACAGTGCCCCAATTGCCCCGAAGACAGGGCCCTCCGAAGATGGTGTTCTTTGGCTTCTTCTCCTTCAGCGGCAGCTCCGGTGACTTCAGACTCCTCCAAGAGACAGGCCCTTTTATAAGGTTGCGCACGGGGCACAACCAATCGGATTAGCCGCTGACAACCAATGAAATTTAAGATGCCCAATGTTAAGGTTGACTGGGCCCTTATTTGATTATCCAGAAGCATGGCTGGGCCCCCCTTAAATGTAGAAATTCTCCGGGACGACTGTGCCCCCCTGATGGCGGCCCTGGCTATTTATAACTGGACGATCTGGAGAGCAAGCATTTTGGGAAAAGGTAAGGGAATGGCAATGCCAGGTAATATATTTATGCGTTATAGACAGAAGCCAGGTACTGACTTGGAGTAAAAAATAGGTCCTGGCATTTCAAGGACACAAAGGCCCAACAGCCCAACAAATAGTGATTGCCTATGGCAGGGGTGGCCAGACTTTTTTCGGTCGCGACCAATTATCCTGCAAGGTCTTTTAATCAGCAGGCTTCTTTGTGACACTGTTTCAGCTATCAACCATGGGCAGTAACTCATGGCAACCAATCAAATTGTTGCATTCATTGTTCTACCTGCAGGTGACTGGAATAATCCAAACTCCAATTGGTTGCTATGGGTTACTGCCCAGGGGCAAATTTGCACCAGTGTTAATAAACAAGCCCCCAGAAAGATCTTCCAGGGAAGGTACATCTGCCATTGACTTCTACATAATATCGACTAGTTTTAGATGGCAAATTGTTGAATTCGGAATCGTCGCCACATTGTAAATATCCAAAAGCCGCAACTTTTTATTTGGTGACCTTTAGCGCTTTTCTCTGTAATAATAAAACAGTACCTGTACTTGATCCCAAACTAAGATATAATTACCCCTTATTGGGGCAGAACAGCCCTATTGGGTTTATTTAATGGTTAAATGATTCCCTTTTCTCTGTAATAATAAAACAGGACCTGTACTTGATCCCAACTAAGATATAATTACCCCTTATTGGGGCAGAACAGCCCTATTGGGTTTATTTAATGGTTAAATGATTCCCTTTTCTCTGTAATAATAAAACAGTACCTGTACTAGATCCCAACTAAGATATAAATAATCCTTATTGGATGCAAAACATTCCTATTGGGTTTAATTAATGTTTTATTGATTATTTAGTAGACTTAAGGTACGAAGATCCAAATTACAGAAAGACCCCTTATCCGGAATACCCTTTGTCCCAAGCATTCTAGATAATGGCTCCTATACCTGTAGTATATTCGAGGATCAGGTTAAAATAAAATGATGTCTTCATACAATGAAGTTCATGGAGCCTTTGAGCAGACTAGGGGCCCAAAAATTCTGGGGGACCACATCTGGCCCACAGGCCTCCAATTGGACAACCGTGATCTAGACTGTTAGATGGTGCTTTGTTTCCATGGGGCAACTGGGAATGGGAAGGTCGATTTCCATGGATCAATAAGAATATAATAAAAGGTTCCAAAGCAACAGTTGATGCCAGTTTGGGAATGGCACACTTTTCCATATCCCCAGGCTGAACCTGGTGCAGCTACAGAAATATATATAAACCTTGTACAAACATAGCCACAGGCAGTCACAGAAACCCTATGAATATACACAATTGATGCATTACTGAGAATATACTCATCCCACAAGTTGCCTGACTCTTAGGTCAGTAGGTAGAAATGCAGGAATCGGGTACACCGGGGCATCTAAAGCTGAGCTTCATACGTATGGGCCGTAGCAAAGAGCTTTCTGAGCGGCTGTCTGGGTCAAAACCAGACCCTAGTTGCACCCACCAGTGATGTAGGCAGAAGTGGTCCATGTACAGGCCCAAAGTGGGCAACAAGGGGCTCAGGCCTTGGGTCTGTGTGTACATGACCAGCATGGTGTTTAATCAGTGCTTAAGAAACTGCCAATAAATCACCATAAACCACTGCTTATTGCCTCCCAATACTCCCTGATAGCTGCACCCATTGCCAAAGGCATTGTAGTCCCTAAAATCATGTTGAGTAAAGGACTTTGCCCCAACCTGCTGGGTGGATTACCCAATCTAAAGGGCTTGTAAACCCTGCTGCACTGCATTGCTCAACCCAACTGTATTTAGTTGGTGCCGGACTACAAATCCCAGAATAATGCAATATATAATGAAGGCTGAGGCATGCTGGGAGCTGTAGCCTAGAAACATTGGAGTTGTATTCTTAAAGCAATATTGCTCAATGAAATGTATTGAAAACTTTTCCCCAAATCTCCAGCGACCCCTCAAAATTAAAAAAAATCCCCCAATGAGAATCCCAGCTGATGTGAGTAAATCCCTGGGGGCCCTGGTGGAAGATGAAGGATGCCCTGGTGGAAGATGAAGGATGCTTTGGGGGGGGGGGGCCCTGGTGGAAGATGAAGGATGCTTGGGGGGGGGCCCTGGTGGAAGATGAAGGATGCTTTGGGGGGGTGCCCTGGTGGAAGATAAAGGATGCTTTGGGGGCGTGCCCTGGTGGAAGATGAAGGATGCTTTGGGGGGGGGCCCTGGTGGAAGATGAAGGATGCTTTAGGGGGGGGCCCTGGTGGAAGATGAAGGATGCCCTGGTGGAAGATGAAGGATGCTTTGGGGGGGGGGGGGCCCTGGTGGAAGATGAAGGATGCTTGGGGGGGGGGCCCTGGTGGAAGATGAAGGATGCTTTGGGGGGGTGCCCTGGTGGAAGATAAAGGATGCTTTGGGGGCGTGCCCTGGTGGAAGATGAAGGATGCTTTGGGGGGGGGCCCTGGTGGAAGATGAAGGATGCTTTAGGGGGGGGCCCTGGTGGAAGATGAAGGATGCCCTGGTGGAAGATGAAGGATGCTTTGGGGGGGGGGGGCCCTGGTGGAAGATGAAGGATGCTTGGGGGGGGGGCCCTGGTGGAAGATGAAGGATGCTTGGGGGGGGCCCTGGTGGAAGATGAAGGATGCTTTGGGGGGGGGGCCTGGTGGAAGATGAAGAATGCTTGGGGTGGGGGGGCCCTGGTGGAAGATGAAGGATGCTTGGGGGGGGCCCTGGTGGAAGATGAAGAATGCTTGGGGTGGGGGGCCCTGGTGGAAGATGAAGGATGCTTGGGGGGCCCTGGTGGAAGATGAAGGATGCTTGGGGGGGGCCCTGGTGGAAGATGAAGGATGCTTGGGGGGGGCCCTGGTGGAAGATGAAGGATGCTTGGGGGGGGGCCCTGGTGGAAGATGAAGGATGCTTGGGGGGGGCCCTTGGGGAAGCTGAAGGATGCTTGGGGGGGGCCCTTGGGGAAGCTGAAGGATGCTTGGGGGGGCCGGAGGATGCTGGGGGTGCCCTGCGGTATGTGTAATTTGGGGGAGGACCACTGATGTTTTAGGGGGCCCTGGGCTGGCTAGCAATGATTTAGGGGGTACCTGCCCTGGCACCAATGCAAAACGTAACCCCTGGCTACCAATGTCTGTATGTCTTTTGTATTGATGGGGGTGTGTGGGAGGGGCCATTGGGGGTGTGGGAGGAGGGGGGCCCAGAAAATTTTTTTGTGAGGTGCCCCGTGATTTCTGATGGTGGCCCTGGTTGGGAGCAATAAGCACAGTTTCCCAGCACTGAACAAGTCTGTCCCTTTATCCCCATGTCTGATTCCTGTGCCATATAATGACGGGGAAAATGCCATCATTATCTCTATATGTAAGGTACCAGCAAGATGGCCGACACAGTGCTGGGAATCGGGATTCTTAGTGGTGAATTCTATTGCATTTTGGTCAGTAGAATTCTCATTAGTGAGTTTTATTGCATCTATAATTATGTTTTTGGGCAACTTCTATAGCATAACTAGGTTTATAACCCCCTTCAGGGTCCGCAGTGAGGTGTGGAGTCCTTTGTCATTGTTACTTTTTATTACCTATCTTTCTATTCAGACCCACTCCTATACATATCCCAGTTTCTCATTCCAACCACTGCCTGGTTGCTAGGCTAGTTTGGACCCTAGCAACCTTATTGCTGCTAAAAGGCCAAGAAGGAGAGTTGCTGAATATAAAGCTAAATAATTCAAAAAACACAAATGTATGTATGTATATCTTTATTTATAAAGTGCTAGTAATGTACACAGCGCTGTACAGTAGAATACATTAATACAAACAGGGGGTTATTAAGATAATAATAGATAAATACTCCGTATAACAATAAATACAAATAAATAAATACAAATAAATAAATACAAGATACAGTTGCAATAAGTTAAGAGTCAAAGACACAAGAGGATGGAGGTCCCTGCCCCGAAGAGCTTACAATCTAGATGGGAGGGTAACTTACGGACACAGTAGGTCACAGTGTCACAAATAATAAAAAAATGAAGACCAATTGCAAATTGTTCAGAATAGCACTCTACAGGGTTGGACTGGGCCGCCGGGACACCGGGAAAAATCCCGGTGGGCCCTGGCCCTAGTGGCCCAGTCCGACCTTTGCCGGCGCTCCCCCTTCTGACTGTTCCACCCCGACGCGTTCAATTTATACGCACTCAGGGAGGACGTCAGGTGGGGGCCCTGCGGGGGGGTTAGGGGGGCCCCTGGGGGGGGTAGGGGACACGGCTGGCTGGGGCACCTGCAGGGCCCCTGGGGCGGGAGCCCCGGTGGGCCCTGAACCCCCCAGTCCGACCCTGGCACTCTACGCAACATACCAAAAGTGAATTTACTGAAGAACATGTTTACAAACAAGGAGACAAGAAACAGGGCCGGAACTAGGGGTAGGCAGAAGAGGCAGCTGCCTAGGGTGCAACGATGGAGGGGCGCCAGGCAGGAGCCTCTCCTGCCTACCCCTAGCGCTACTTTGTCATTGCCTCCGCCGCTTGTCATTAGCGGCGGAGGCAATGACTGAACTAACCGCCACGCCCCTCCCACCTCCTCCTGTGCATTGGCGCACATGCGCCGTTCGGGGGGCAGGGAGGTGGGCGGAGTTTGCCGACCGGGTTGCCTAGGGCGCCCGGTCGGCTTGGCCCGTCCCTGACAAGAAATCCTGTTTTTTTTGATAGAGGACTCAGCACAGCGTTTCTGTGAATGCTTATGGCTGTATTCACGTAGACTGTTCTGATAAAGCTTACTTAGCATTGCAAGGGGAGAGCACCCCTTACTCTCTTAGTAGTTAAGCCAATGCCCAGCATTATTGCCAGGATACAGTAGTTGGAGTGAGCTCGGCAAAGCTCTGGCGCACAAGAATATTCCGGCCCTGCATCCAAATTTAGAGTTCTACAAGCCTCCAAGATCCAACCCAGAGGTGAGTTTGTGACTTTAATTATACAATAGAAGGAGGAGGAGTAGTACCATGGTGCTCGTGCATTTCCCTCCCAGGGATGGGTACCTGACCTTGTGCTGCTTATTGTTTCATTAGGAAATCCAACTGAATCTCAAGGCTCCGGGGCTTTTGCTGAACTGACTCTCAAATCCCTCACATCCTTCTCATGCCCCATTCGCTGTTTGGCGGATGCCGTTGGGATTTATCAGGCCTGTGACCTGAGATTAGTGGCTGAAAGTGAAGGTCACACACACCAGCCTCCCCCTTAGCCGTATAGCAGGATGGATTATAATTCCCTGCAGCCATCAACTATATGTTTAAAGGGCACCGCTCACAATTAGATGCGGCCAAATAAAGCCCTGACCACTCTTTAATACCGGCCACATATTGAATCCACGCCTTGCATGGCTAATTAACAAATCATTGAGATGCATGCTGCAGACTGAACTGGTTCATGTACAGCCATGCAGCATGCATCTATATGAATTGCTAATTAGCCATGCAACATGTGGATTCAATATGTGGCCAGTATTAAAGGGGTGAGGTGGCAACCCTAGAACTTGGCAGGACCCACACACAGACCAATAGGCTACCAGCTTGGCTGGGTGGGAACTGAACTGCCACCACTTTCCATAGAAGGACACTGAGCCCTGAAAGACTTAAAGGGACAGTAAGACCAAAAATGTAAAGTGTAGCAAAGCCCTGCAAAGGTAAAAGTTTGTGTTTGCTTCAGAAAGACTACTATAGTTTATATAAACAAAGCTGCTGTGTAGCCCCGGGGGCAGCCATTCAAGCTGGAAAGAAAAGCACAGGTTACATAGCAAATAACAAATAAGCTTTCTAGATTCCCATTGAATTCTACAGAGAATATCTGTTATCTGCTACGTAACCTGTGCCTTTTCTCCTGTTTTTCCAGCTTGAATGGCTGCCCCCATGGCTACACAGCAGCTTTGTTTATATATAAACTATGGCAGTCTTTCTGAGGCAAACACACAGCTTTTACCAGTTCAGGGCAACAGTACATTAACCCATTATCCAGAAAGTTCCGAATTACTGAAAGGCCGTCTCCCATAGACTCCATTATAAGCAAATAATTCTAAATTTTAAAAATGTTTTCCTTTTTCTCTGTATTAATAAAACAGTACCTGTACTTGATCCCAACTAAGATATAATTACCCCTTATTGGGGCAGAACAGCCCTATTGGGTTTATTTAATGGTTAAATGATTCCCTTTTCCCTGTAATAATAAAACAGTACCTGTACTTGATCCCAACTAAGATATAATTACCCCTTATTGGGGGCAGAACAGCCCTATTGGGTTTATTTAATGGTTAAATGATTCCCTTTTCCCTGTAATAATAAAACAGTACCTGTACTTGATCCCAACTAAGATATAATTACCCCTTATTGGGGGCAGAACAGCCCTATTGGGTTTATTTAATGGTTAAATGATTCCCTTTTCCCTGTAATAATAAAACAGTACCTGTACTTGATCCCAACTAAGATATAATTACCCCTTATTGGGGCAGAACAGCCCTATTGGGTTTATTTAATGGTTAAATGATTCCCTTTTCCCTGTAATAATAAAACAGTACCTGTACTTGATCCCAACTAAGATATGATTAATCCTTATTGGATGCAAAACAATCCTGTGAGGTTTAAATGAGCCAAATTACGGAAAGACCCCTTATCCGGAAAGCCCCAGGTCCCGAGCATTCTGGATAACAGGTCCTATACCGGTACCTTTACTAAAAACTGAAACAGAAGGTTTCTCTCTAGAATATTCTAGGTGCATTTCTTACCATCAGGCTGACGCCAGACTGGAACAGCTCGTAGGGGTAGAGGATTCGGTCATAGTGCAACTTCAGAAGAGAGCCTGTGCCTTTGCCTGGCTGGTATCCCATCCGATTGCCCACCTGAGACCATTTCTTCTCTTTAGTGACAACCTCAAATCCCCCCTCACTGGAAACCACCTGGAGTGAAAAAGGAAAGAAGGTAACAGTCTACGGATGGCTCTGGGCAATAAGGCCCTTTATGTTCTTTTAGAAAGGTGTAATTATATAAACTTCCTGCAGTTATTTAATTACAGTAAACCATTTAATCCTGGCGCAGAAGACACTGCAAGATGCTAATGCGTATGTTGTTTATCTGCAGAACCACCTGTCCCTGCACGCCCACCTTGCTCAGTGCATACACACCCAACAGCTTGCCATCCACTACTGGAATTCTGAGCGCGGAACCTTGCAGCTCCCAAAATTTTCCCAGCTGATCCAAGAAATCGAGTTTGACACGGGTCATTGCCTGGATGAAAGAAAATTCCGACAGTCAGGGTGAAAGCCTGCAGATAACATACTATACTAAAGCAAAGAGTAATGAACTTATAGCCTTACGACTGCTGTGAACTACAACTCCCAAGCATTCTTTATAGGTGGAAAGCTGCTGTAAATTGTCTACCCTAATTCTAACATCAAACCTGAACACTTATTTCTATATTTAAGTTCTACAATACAATCAGTATTACGGCCAAACATATACATAGCCACTTGCAGTTGTCCAGCGATGTAAAGTTACCAACAATATGGTCTATAACACACTGGACTTTTTAACTTCCTTTTCTCTTTTTGGAATTGTAGTTAAAATTCACAGTGTTTTCAATAAAGTCTAAGGGTTACAACCTTAAGGGTGAAGAACACACAGAGCTACTAGTAGCAGCTACTTTTTCATGGCTACTAAATGCCAGAAAATCCCCTGCCATAGACAATACTGAGAATTGCCTCTGCTAAACCACACGTAGAGACAATTATCAGTAAATGATCAGCATTGTCTATTTTAGTAGCCACGACAAGTAGCTGCTACTAGTAGCTCTGTGTGTCTTCACCCTTAATCTTGCAGAAAATGAAGAATATTCTAGTCTCCTGGGCATCAAGGGGGAAAAGTGTGTATTGGACTATAGCTTAATCCTTTCCTGTTGCAGCCTAGTGGCTTTTAATAAGGTGGCCTACTCACCTCCCAGGGGACATACACATAATTGCTGGAGAGGGAACATAGCATGGGAGGAGGCGCTGCATCACTGTGCAACATAAGCAAGCGGAACTGGCACAACAGGTGTGCAATTGGCTCCATACACTCCCTTCATGGCAGGTAATTAAGAGGAATAAACAAAACATGCAAATGCACAGGATATCTCCAGCCTATATCATAACAAGGGAAACGTCATGTACCTAATCTGTACTGCTGTGTCTTTTTCTGTCTTTTTGTCCTTGCCACATATCCAAGCTCTAATTAATTTAAGAATGGGATACCCAACAGGTGGCCCTCCTGCTATACTTCTTCCAAATTCCCCTGCTGAATCGGAAGCCATGCTAGAACTGCTTTTGTTTAAGCTGCCAGGGAGTTATGATGTTATGCAGTGTGATTCCAGTCTCTATAAATGACTTCTGCCCACATCCGCATTTTAACATGCAAGATCATAAAGCCAATTAAACATACACGTTTGTTTATATAGCAAAGGTTCTATTTAGCTATGACTGGTCTAGAGCAGTTAGAATAATGAAAGTAAATATCGGCTACTGTTCTGGAACAAATACGATACTGCCTAAAGGTCCCCATACATGGGCCGATTGTAGCTGCCGATATGGGTCCCTTAGACGATTCAGCAACTAATCGGCCCGTGTAGGGGCACTAACGACGGGCCTGCCCGACCCATATCTGGCCTGAAATCGGGCAGATATCGACCGGCAGGTTAAAAAATCTAGTCGGATGGGGGACCGCATCGGCTCGTTGATTCGGTCCCCAAACCGACTTTGCCTATACCCGTCGTTATAATTCGATCGTTTGGCCACACGATCAAATTAGCCTGGATTCTCCTGATATCGGGAGAAGATCCGCTCGCTTGGCGACATCGCCAAGCGAGCGGATCTGAAGGTGTATGGCCACCTTAAATCCAAATATCTGTATATAACTAATAGGGATATGGAAAACCAACCCAAGTTGGTCAAGCTTCTAACTAACAATTTTGTTAATGTCCATATCCTCAAGTTCCAACATGTTAATGTAGCTACAAAAACAGCAGTTTGTAATAACCATGATCTGGGTTTATTCCCAGCACAATAATCACAGAAACCTTACCTCTAGTTCGTTGAGGCGCTGTACCCGAGGGGTGAAGCAGAAGCTTTTGACATCGCAGGCAAAGGGCGGCTGCCAGTCCTGAGATAAAGGAACATAAAAGCAATAAAGCTAAGCTGTAACTGTGCCAATAACCAAAACTGGCTCTCTAGGGGGCTAAGAATAAATCTATAAAGCGCACAGGCAAACTAAAGGGAAATTCTAGGTTTTCTTTTCTATAGTACAAATAATATAAACCCTGCCTGTGCTACTAAATCAGCAGGGGAGACACACTAGGGGGTTACTGCTAGCATTAAGCATTTTCATGGTTAAAGTAATAGCTCTGCTAAACGTTTAAACAGTTTAAATACCTACAGGTGTCAGGAAGGTACCTATATAATATAAACCCACACAAATAATATGTATAGGATTTATTTTTAATTAAATAAATAGAATACAAACTTCATAGGAAAAAAACTCCCAGTGGGCCCCCTTGCTCACCCAACCATTTGCCTTGTATGCCTACACCATGGCCATTACTCAATTCTATGAGAAGAAACAAAAGAAATAAAGGAAAGGATAGATAATAGTATGTAAAAATAAGTAATTAAGAAATTAAAGAAAGTGAGTGAACTGGGAAGGAATGGTGGTCTGGACAGTGGGCCTAAGGTTTTCTGGTGGGCCCTTGGCACCCCAGTCCGACACTGGTGGCTGTTATCTAGAAGCAGCAAACTGCAGCTTAAAACTAGGGATGCAACAAATCCAGGATTCGGTTCGGAATCCAGGAATCTCGCCCAAACCCCAAAATAGTGGATTCGGTGCATCCCTACTTAAAACCCAGGTATAACCCTAATGTGTACACTAAAGCTGCAGTGTTGGGATTTTAGGAAAAATAGACTACAAAGTAATGGCAGAGAAGATTCATTTCAGTAATTGGACTTCCCTTCCATTTGTAATCATTGGAGCAAAAACCCTGGTCAGTACAGACAGCTTCAGTTCCATGTTGCCCCCGCCTCCCCCATAAGGGGGCATAAAGTAGTAAATAGGTTAAGAGGTGAGAAAAACAGCCAGTTGTAAGATTGGGGTAGAACCTGGAGAATTAACCCCCTGCATTGCAAACGTGGATATCGGCTGTTATAACGCTGATCTCACTACATAAAGGGGCGTATATACATTTTTTTTGTAAGCCAGACCAACACCTTATTGGTGTAAACAGCAGTTTTGTTCAATGACAATTATTTGCGTATGTAAGGCTCTTAAGTTGGAAATACACAGCCAGCTCCACTGTTTTGTCAAGGTCACCCAATGAGTGGATCTGGGCTCGATTTGGACACCCTCCTCCTGGGCCAAATTGGGCCGATACGAATGTGGCCCAGGGGCCCAAGACAGGATTATACAGAAAGGCCCACAGACCAATTGGATGAAGGCAACATCAACGCACCTATTCAGTCCATGTTCAATCTGTCCGAATATCTGACAAACGTACAATACCCTGCTGACTAGGTCCTCCACCTCTTTCAGCAAAAAATAATACAAAAGTTCTTCTTTAACTACTTAAACTTTAATGGTTTGATTATAGTGACCTTTCAGCTTGGACACAACCACCCCACTACTGGCTGACTATTGCCTTCTTTGATTGTTAGAACAATAATATAATATCAAATAATAGAATAAATATTATCCATTGAAACTGCACCATATGTGATAGCCCAAAACAGTAAATGCAGTCGGCCATTAGCCACTCTAAACATGCATAAAGCAAATTTAGATAGAGGACACTTTCCCGATGATGTTTGGCCATATGGCCTGTATACATAAGTAATCCTTACAAATGCAAACAAACACACTTTGGGCATGATAGAATTTTGGGGTACATACCCTCAAGTTATGCCTCACGTGTCATGGGGTACATTTTTTCGCACAACAGGGCATGTAGTCATTATCCTCTGCCTATATAGCACCTACATATTCTGCAGCTCTCTTAGGGCTCTGGCACACGGGGAGATTAGTCACCCGCGGCAAAACTCCCTGTTCGCGGGCGCCTAATCTCCCAGAGTTGCCTTCCCCCTGCCATCCCACCGGCGACGCCATCATGTAAGTCGCCCCGCCGCGTCTGCCATCCCACCGGCGACTTACATGTTCGCCGGTGGGATGGCAGGGGAAGGCTACTCGGGGAGATTAGTCGCCCGCGAACAGGGAGTTTTGCCGCGGGCGACTAATCTCCCCGTGTGCCAGAGCCCTTAGGGTGAAGACACACAGAGCTACTAGTAGCAGCTACTTGTCGTGGCTACTAAAATAGACAATGCTAATCATTTACTGATAATTGTCTCTACGTGTATTGTCTATGGAAGGGATTTTCAGTAGCTTGAAAAAGTAGCTGCTACTAGTAGCCCGGTGTCTTTAGGGCAGTGGTACACAGGGAGATTAGTGATGGGCGACTAATCTCCCCGCAATGCCATCCCACCGGCTAGAGTGTAAATTGCCGGTGGGATGGCATTCGCGTCGCTACGATGTCCCACGGTCGCTCAAAGTTTCCTCCAAAGACAACTTTGTGCGACATCGCAGTGAAGCATCCCACTGGCGATTTAAATGCTAGCCGGTGGGATGGCATTGCGGGGAGATTTGTTGCCCACGACAAAGAAGATTTGTGTACCAAAAGTGCAAGAAAATCCACCTGGGGGGGGGGGGGACATAAAAATTCCCTGAAGATAGTGCCCTGGCTGGAATCAAACTGACCGTAAAGCAGCAATGCCAACCAATGGGTCATTGGTTTCTAAAAAATGTGACCAAGAGCAAAGACTAATCAAACATCTGACATTTGTCATCAGCCTGTGTGAACTTATTATAATCATATATATATATATATAATAATAAAACTTATATAATGTGACTTGCACACAGTATGTATCAGCTCCCTGTTACAACTGCATCATTTATCCATAAGGAATTATTTCAGGCTCTCAGTGTACTGATAACATCCATCTATCAGACTTACCTTGGGAGGTTGGATTTGCATATCCCTGTCTTTTCAGCAATCGGTCGGATGCGTCCGATGAAACTCAGGGGATCAGAGAATTCCTCCCAGCTGGGCTCGAACACCGGGCATTCCGGAGGGGGCACAAATTCGATGTAGGCGGCCATTCCAAACAAGTGTTTATCCTCAGGTGGGTATAGAACTAGACAAGCGGTATAGTGCGGATAAGCATCCCAGATCTTGCTTGGATAAAGCCAGAGGCTCCTTTCTCTGTCATGAAGTAACGTCCCTCATCGAGTGTTCTCTGTGATCCTTCACTACAGCCACGGATTTACTCCCCGTCTCTCCTGTTCCCTCAGTAACCAGTGCCTGATGTTACCAACACCGGAGGAAGCAAATACAGTCTAACACTTAGGGATTCCCTGAGACTGTTGACAAAAAGATCACTTTATTCCCCTCGCTGGTGGTTGTGACACTGGGCTAACGTTGAGTTTGCACCCCAATATCTACAGGTACTCCCTGTGGCTTCTATTACTGTATCTCCCACAGCCCCCGGGACAGCAGGAACCCCCCTGTGAAGCCCACAGAGTCCCCTAATTCTGCCACAGAGTCAGGCAGATACTTTTGCTGGGACAATCAAGACTCCCAAATATCCAACCCCCAGTTCCATATAATATAACGAGCTCTTTATTTCAGTTATTGGGGTACTCAGGGTGCCAAAGTTCCACTTTTTACTACTAGTTACTTTTGCTGAGACAATCAAGACTCCCAAATATCTGACCCCCAGTTCCATATAATATAACGAGCTCTTTATTTAAGTTATTGGGGTACTCAGGGTGCCAAAGTTCCACTACTTACCTGACTATGACACCCCAAGTCCCAGAGTCACCTTGTAGCAATTCCCTAAGTTAGAATTAATTTCTAATTTCAACAGACACCTCCTACCAGAAAGCCCCCAGTCTGTGCCACTAGGGTCTCTGCAGCCTCGTTTTGAAAGGCCCAATGATGTGCCCCCTCTCAGGCAACTTCCTGTTGCAATTGCCCCCCCTGGGGCTTCCTAGTACCCAGTCCCCTTCCTGAAGCCCAGCAGCTCCTTCAGCACATCCAGTACTTACAGTAAATTCCAGGCTCCAGTCCGTATCATTCCTAGGTCCATAAAGTCCTGATGCAACTTTGTAATGTGAAATTGGGGCCCTAAAGGATTAAAGAGGCTGGTTGTATAATCTCCAGGTATCCCTCCGCGCTAGTTAAAGCTATGTGGATTAATAACAGCCTGTAATGTGAAAAATAGCCGATAGATGGCGCTACATGAACATTCCTTTAGATAAAGGAGATCTTCACCTGGTTTTGCAAACGGTTGTTTCATCCGTGTGTAAAAAGTTTTTACAATTCCAGAACTGGAGTATAATCTATAGAATGGCTGCGAATGGGGGTGGAGTTGGGATAAAAATGGAATTAAGTGTCACAAATGTTCACACGCCTATTTCCTATGTAGAGGAAAAGTTAAATCAAAATCTTTCATTAGCAATGATAATTATAATGTATTAATGAAATTATAATACATATACTGTTATGAAGATAAAGACATGTTGTCATAATTCTCCTTTGCATATCGGGTATTCGTTTTGGAATCTAAACCTGAGGGAATTGTAGTTTAAACACATGTGGATAGCGATAGAATAAACTACAATTCCCAGAAGACACCTGGTGAGCAGGCGGGCCGACTCAAGTATCGCCCTAGCGGATTGGATGCTTCAATGATTCTGGATTGAACTGGGTGCGTGATTGGTTAAGCTTGCGGAGGCGGGCTGTTTGGATCGTAGAGTTAGGGGTGGGGTAACTGGTGGTAGGAGACCTGTGTAGTGGCTTGTACCAGAGCTCGTAAGGTGGGGTACAGGTACGTACAGTGTGACATCTGGGGGCAGGGGTTATATACATTTATGCACAGCTATAGCGCCATTGGATAGGCCTGTATGCTAAATAATGTGCCATACCCCGCACTTGACCCCCTAACCAATCATAGCTCTTATTTGGCACCCCCAGAGCTTTTATTGTGCTTTTTTTGTTCCCTCTATTAGAATAGGCATAAGGGTGGGTAACTAGACATAGGGGAACCTCCAGTAAGTGAATGTAGAAGCGCCTAATACATAGTGGGGCTGCAAGAGTAAAACTTATGGGAAATACTGTAGGGAACTCAATCTAGCGCTGGTAAAGCGATATGTACAATGGAAACAACGCGCGTTGCCATAGCAACCCCTCTCTCTTTAGCGCAAAAGGCCATGGTGTTATGGCATTGTGTCAGATGGAAGAATTTATATTACCCATATATAACCCATCATCCCTCTCCCCAAAGATTGGGAGAGTTGTATGTTTGTTTATTTATTATTTATTTATATACTACTTATCCGCTAATCATAAAGAAATAAAGAGATGTCTCGTTAAAACAGCCCATATCAAGCATATTCCTACTTAAAATGTAGATAAATTAGAAATAAATAAATACCAGGAATCCAATAATTGACCAAAAATAAGCTTAAAATTGAATTTAAAATGCCGCCAAGTCCAAATCTACATTGAGTCCTTCCGGATGCAATGTATTCAATTTAAAAATCCAAACGTTTTCTCCTTGTCTTAATCTAGTAAATCCGTCTCCACCTCTTAACTTGGGAGAAATATGCTCCAGTCCCATAAAGAATATCAAGGCAAACCTTATCTGCGCTTTAAAGATTACAAAACACAACAATATAGATATTAAGGTCTAGAAGGAAAGACTGTAAGAAAGAGAAAAAAAAAATATATATATATTTTTGCAGTGCTAAATTGCCATTAACCAACATTAATAATTAGATGTAGCTGCCCTCCTCCCTACTAATCCTATAGTGCATACACAAATTATCTCCAAAGGAGTTGGCGCTAAAAACACCCAAAGAAGTGTAAAAATAATTGTATATTTATTATAAATAAATCAATGTGTTACATCAAAGTAGAATCAATTTTAAATAATAAAAAAAAAAAATCATATACACCACTAATTAAAAATACCAATTAGATTATATATACAAGAGAAAATCACATAGGGCAGAAGACATTAAATATAGTAACAGAAACCATGTATTACTTCCCAATGATTTATTATTGAATTCCCAGTTAATGCATATCATTCCCTCAGGAGAAATCAATTAGAGTGTTTAAAAGAGAATTCATTGCTCTGACCCATATATGAGGAAATCAAGAGGGAAAATCAATAGAAATACACTGAATTAAAAATCCCACAGTATATCCCAATTATTAGAATAAAAAAGTGAGGAGCTTAAAACACCATAAAACAATTAATTGGATCCTTAATTAACTTCTCCAGATATCAGATGCAGTATTACACCGCCTATAGCCAATATATGGCTCTTAGCCCCACTGAGGGATATTTAATAAAGAAGTTACACAAATAAAACCCTTGTTTTCCCTCTTACTCTGTGCAAATACTAAGAATGCAGGCATGCATATAGAGATAAAATTGCACACTATATGGTATTCAATTATCTCATAGCCTCCAAGTAACTACAAGCACACAATAAAACAGAGCCCTAACTGGGCATAAGAACAAATACACAACCCCCCTTGTCCCGGCCGGGAACTTACTAGGGATAAGACAGAGAGAGGCACATTGGCTGAGGGATGCGACTCACACGCTGTTCCTTTCCCTTCGGTGACGTCACCGGTAGGTGCCGAGTCTGTCAATACGGGTCCTCTCTCCAGGCAGTCCGACGCGTTTCGCGCTCTGCGCTTCCTCATGGACTATTGGGTTCCTATGGGCCAACCCCCTCTTTATACCCGCCTGCATACTATTCTATACTACATCTACTTTGATGTAACACATTGATTTATTTATAATAAATATACAATTATTTTTACACTTCCATAAAGAATATCCCTTTGGGATCACTATTATTGTGAAACAGCTTAAAATGTCTCGATACCCCATGGTTCATTCTCCCTGCTTTACTGTTACGGATGTGCTTATTAACCCTACTTCCCACTGATCTTATAGTCCGCCCCACATAAACTTTGTTACACGGACAAGTGAGAGCATAGACTACATATGTTGTGCGACAATTAATAAAGGTCTTGGAAATTGGAATATCCCTATTGGGTTTATTTCATGGTTAAATTATTCCCTTTTCTCTGTAATAATAAAACAGTACCTGTACTTGATCCCAACTAAGATATAATTACCCCTTATTGGGGCAGAACAGCCCTATTGGGTTTATTTAATGGTTAAATGATTCCCTTTTCTCTGTAATAATAAAACAGTACCTGTACTTGATCCCAACTAAGATATAATTACCCCTTATTGGGGGCAGAACAGCCCTATTGGGTTTATTTAATGGTTAAATGATTCCCTTTTCTCTGTAATAATAAAACAGTACCTGTACTTGATCCCAACTAAAATATAATTAATCCTTATTGAAAGAAAAACAATCCTATTGGATTTAATTAATGCTTTATTGATTTTTTTTTTAGTAGACTTTAGATGTGGAGATCCAAATTACGGAAAGACCCCTTATCCTGCGCACTCTTGGTCCTGCACATTCTGGATAACAGGTTCTATACCTGTAGTTGCTTCTTTTTGCTCCTCCTATAGACAACTCTGGGACTGGTCCAGCTGGAGGGGGGTTAAAGGGGTTGTTCACCTTTTAATTAAAGTTTAGTATAATGTAGACTGCTGTTCTGAGACAATTTGCAATTGGTCTTCATTTTTTTTATGAATTTACCTTTTGTTCAGCAGCTCTCTAGTTTAAAATTTCAGCAGTCATGTGGTTGCTAGGGTTCAAATTACCTTAACAACCAGGGACTGGTTTGAATAAGAGACTGATATATTTATAGGAGAGGGGGATGGATAGAAAAATGAGTAATAAAAAGGAGCAAATAATGGAAAAACTATTGAAAATAAATAATGAAGCCCAATTGAAACATTACTTAGAATTGGCCATTCTACAACATACTAAAAGTTTAATGTAAAGGGGGAGCCTATGTGAAAAAAACACAAACAATTTGTTTTGTATTGTATAATTCTCCTAAAGTTGTGGCCCCCACCCCACCCTGGTTGCTCTTACCCCAGCCTTTCCGTGCAGCTCCGGGAGATGAGGTTCTGTTGATGTTCCGTGCATAGCTTGGCCCTTGCATCGTGGCCACAAACCTGTGTGCAGAAAGGACACCCCCATTCTTATATATATATATATATATACATTATATACATATATATATATCCCAACCTTATTACCCCTGCCTTTTCAATAGGGACATAAAATCAATCATCCACCCCCCCGACCCATATTGATGCTGGAACCCAGTGGTTTAAAGGGGCAGTTCACCATTAAGTTCAACTTTTAGTATGTTATAGAATGCCCAATTCTAAACAACTTTTCAATTGGTCTTCATTATTTGTTTTTCAGAGTTTTTAAATGATTTGCCTTTTTCTTCTAACTCTGTGCAGCTTTCAAATGGGCCCGGGGCCGGAACTAGGGGTAGGCAGAAGAGGCACCTAGGGGCAACAGTGGGTGGGCGCCAGGCAGGCACCTCTTCTTTCACTTACCCCTATTTCCATGCCCTTTACCCCCACCGTTCACCCACCTCCAGTGACCCCCGCAGCCCCACACATGGGAGGGGGGGATGGGCCAAGCCGGCTGGCTTGCCTAGGGTGCCCGGCTGGCTTGCCTTGGGTGCTCGGCTGGCTTGCCTTGGGTGCCCGGCTGGCTTGCCTAGGGTGCCCGGCTGGCTTGCCTAGGGTGCCCGGCTGGCTTGCCTAGGGTGCCCGGCTGGCTTGCCTTGGGTGCCCGGCTGGCTTGCCTTGGGTGCCCGGCTGGCTTGCCTTGGGTGCCCGGCTGACTTGCCTTGGGTGCCCGGCTGACTTGCCTTGAGTGCCCGGGTGGCTTGCCTAGGGTGCCTGGATGGCTTGGTCCGGCACTGCCTGAGGAAAAAAACTATTGCTCTGTGAATATAAAGTATTGTTACTTTATATTACTTATTTATATAGTCAGGCCCTCTCCTATTCATTTATCAGTCTTTCATTCAAACCACAACCCTGGTTGCTTAGGTAATTTGGATCCTAGCAACCAAACAGCTGCTGAAACGCCAAGCTGGAGAGCTGCTGGGCAAAGCTGAAATAATTTTAAAAAAACTACAAATAAAAAAAAAATGAAGACCAATTGCAAATTGTCTCAAATGTAAACAACCCTCAGTTAAAAGGAGCTGTTGGTGGGAGCAGATTCTGCTCATTGGGGTAACACATTTACTCCCATTAGTCTAACTGGCCAATCAGGGCTCATCTCAGTATAAGCAGGTATACAAGTAGTTGCTAGGGGTTGTACCTTGCAGGGTATGAGTAGAGCTTGTTCCTTCCAGCCACCGGGGGTCTCCTCACCCAACTTAGTTGGCTGTATCGTCTCATCACCCTGGGGGGTGCGTCTCTCCCCCTGTTGCACGGGGAAGTTGGAAATACAGGGTTATCGCTTTCAATGCTCAGGCTGCCCCCCATGAGCCGTCTCTGGATCACACTGTGTGGCTGCTGCAATCAGATTGGACCTTGATTATAATAATAGTAATGTACTGTTACCCTGCACTAGTAACCTAGGTCTATATGTTTCAGAAACCCTACTATAGTTTATATAAATACCCCGCTATGTAGCCCGGGGGCAGCCATTCCTGCACTGGTACAGCTGGGGTGTTTGCTACAGAAACCCTACTATAGTTTATATAAATACCCCGCTGTGTAGCCCCGGGGGCAGCCATTCCTGCACTGGTACAGCTGGGGTGTTTGCTACAGAAACCCTACTATAGTTTATATAAATACCCCGCTGTGTAGCCCCGGGGGCAGCCATTCCTGCACTGGTACAGCTGGGGTGTTTGCTACAGAAACCCTACTATAGTTTATATAAATACCCCGCTGTGTAGCCCCGGGGGCAGCCATTCCTGCACCGGTACAGCTGGGGTGTTTGCTACAGAAACCCCGGGGCTACACAGCGGGGTATTTATATAAACTATAGTAGGAATTCTTAAGCAAACATGCAACTTTTATCAGAGCAGGGCAACAGGACATTATATTTAAATGCCCCAGCCAGTAGCTCCGGGGCAACATGTTGCTCCCCAACCCCTTGGATGTTGCTCTCAGTGCCCCCAAACCAGGGAGTTATTTTTGAATTCCTGACTTGGGGGCAAGTTTTGAATAAAAACAAGATTCCCTACCAAATAAAGCTGATAGGGTGCATAGAGGATGCCTAATAGCCAATCACAGCCCTTATTTGGCTCCTCCATGAACTTTTATGGTGCTTGTGTTGCTCCCCAAGTCTTTTTACATTAGGTCAGTTAGGGTAGGACTGGCCAGAAGGGATGACTTTGACGTAGTTGGCCAGCTTGAAGTATATTGCAATGTACGGACAAACAATCCCTCTTTTTGAGGTGGGGAGGGAAGGCATTTCTTAGTAGTGAAATGCCCTAGTGTCCAATTTCTACATATTGATAATGGGTGAGTGCAGAGGATTTTTTGCGGTTGTTTATATGTATTTTATGGTCACAGCCTCATTGCACCCCCGCTTAATGGTTTACAATTTAGTGGTTGAGCACAACTTTCCCTTTTTGTGTTATTGTTTATACAGGAGCAGTGGCCAGCTCCATGTTGTAGCCCCCACTATTCCCAGCTACAGTCAGGTGATCCCAATGGAGCTAATAAAAGGGCAACCATATGGGAGTTTTAACCTTATACGCAAGCATGTTGCAGGTAAAACTTAGTCCCTTTGCTCAGTACTAATCTTAAATTACTTATATAGGTCAGTTAGGGTAGGACTGGCCAGAAGGGATGACTTTGACGTAGTTGGCCAGCTTGAAGTATATTGCAATGTACGGACAAACAATCCCTCTTTTTGAGGTGGGGAGGGAAGGCATTTCTTAGTAGTGAAATGCCCTAGTGTCCAATTTCTACATATTGATAATGGGTGAGTGCAGAGGATTTTTTGCGGTTGTTTATATGTATTTTATGGTCACAGCCTCATTGCACCCCCGCTTAATGGTTTACAATTTAGTGGTTGAGCACAACTTTCCCTTTTTGTGTTATTGCATAGAGGATGCCTAATAGCCAATCACAGCCCTTATTTGGCTCCTCCATGAACTTTTATGGTGCTTGTGTTGCTCCCCAAGTCTTTTTACATTTGACTGTGGCTCCCGAGTAAGAAAGGCTGAGGACCCCTGATGTATATAGTCAACCAAACCGGGATCAGTGCTTTGCAAATGGTGGGGATTGAGGCTTAGGGGCCCCCCTAGGGCACAGCCCAAAGGCCAGTTAGGTTAACATTTAAACCAAGAGTAGCAGCGTTATAGGACAGCCAACCAACATGGCTGCGTAGAAATCATTGCAGTCTGCAGCATGCACCTATAGAAATCCCTGCAAGACATGAAAGCAGTCCCACATTTTGGCCCTGTAACTTGGTTCAGAGCTGCAAACATTAGTCTCACTGAGCAAGCAGGTCCCCCCCCTCCCACACTCACCAGGTCTTTACTGGTCCCCAGTCTCCGCAGCTGGTCCAGTGGCAGAAGATCCGCAGAGTCTTGGTGCACAAACTGCGTGGCTTGTTTGAGGCGTCTCTGCTGGTGCAGTATTGCTGAGCCCCTCAGATCCTTCTCCCTCTTTGGGGAGTCCCTGTTCTGTGTGTCTCTCCCAAGTCCCTGCATAGTGCAGGTTCAGGGTAATAAGCAGATCCCTATATGAGGTTCCGGGTAGGAAGCAGATCCCTATATGAGGTTCCGGGTAGGAAGCAGATCCCTATATGAGGTTCAGGGTAAGAAGCAGATCTCTATATGAGGTTCCGGGTAGGAAGCAGATCTCTATATGAGGTTCAGGGTAAGAAGCAGATCTCTATATGAGGTTCAGGGCAATAAGCAGATCTTTATATGAGGTTCAGGGTAAGAAGCAGATCTCTATATGAGGTTCAGGGCAATAAGCAGATCCCTATATGAGGTTCCGGGTAAGAAGCAGATCTCTATATGAGGTTCAGGGCAATAAGCAGATCCCTATATGAGGTTCCGGGTAAGAAGCAGATCTCTATATGAGGTTCAGGGCAATAAGCAGATCCCTATATGAGGTTCCGGGTAAGAAGCAGATCTCTATATGAGGTTCCAGGTAAGAAGCAGATCTCTATATGAGGTTCAGAGTAAGAAGCTGATCTCTATATGAGGTTCAGGGTAGGAAGTAGATCTCTATATGAGGTTCAGGGTAAGAAGCAGATCCCTATATGAGGTTCAGAGTAAGAAGCAGATCTCTATATGAGGTTCAGGGTAAGAAGCAGATCTCTATATGAGGTTCAGAGTAAGAAGCAGATCTCTATATGAGGTTCAGGGTAGGAAGCAGATCCCTAAATGAGGTTCAGGGTAGGAAGCAGATCCCTATATGAGGTTCAGGGTAGGAAGCAGATCCCTATATGAGGTTCAGGGTAGGAAGCAGATCCCTATATGAGGTTCAGGGTAAGAAGCAGATCCCTATATGAGGTTCCGGATAAGAAGCAGATCTCGGAATGAATGGATTTTCCCTGCAGATTCTCCTCTTCTTGCTGTACTCGCCCCCATACACTCTGCCTGGTACTTCTCACTCCTTAGCTCTCTGCCTCATTCCCTTCCCTCTCTCTGTATTCAGGGGATTCCTCTCTCGCTCCGTTCCCTCCTCCTGCTCTGCAGTAATACCCCCCCCCCCCCCCGTTGTACCTCCCTCATTCTCTCCTGCTGTCATCTCCCCGCTACGCTCCTTCTACATCCCCATTCCTCCCTCTCAGTCCCCCCCAAATCTCCCCTCTCCCCAGTAGCTGCTTCTTTCATTCCCCCGGACCCCCTGTGTCTGGCAGCCACCGAGCCTAAAATCTAGCCCCCCCCCCCCCCCATAAAGCTCTGCTCATACAATGGCAACCCACTCGGGTGCTATTACAGTAAATAGGAATTAGGTTTATGGCAAATGCAGATTTGTCTCTTTTCTGGGGAAGGAGAGAAGCCGCGGGGCATTGTGTGTAGTCAGGCAAGATGCATCAAGTGAAGAGGCTTTCACAGTAGGATATTGTGTATAAAAAGGCAAGTAGGTGTATTATAATGGCTGGATAATGTATATAGCAGGGATCCCCAACCTTTTGTACTTGTGAGCCAAATGCAGGTATAAAAAGTGCTGGGGATGCCAAATAAGGGCTGTGATTGGCTAATTATAAGGGTTGTGATTGGCTAATTATAAGGGTTGTGATTGGCTAATTATAAGGGTTGTGATTGGCTAATTAGTAACCCCATTGGGACTGCTGGCCTGCAGGAGGCTTTGGGGTAAAACTGTGTCTCTGGGCTTCCAAAACTTTAAAAATATATACCTGAACCATTGGACTGTAACTGTGTCATAATGTGTATAGTAAGGCAAGATGGTATGAGGGGTATTAGCAGTAACTGGCAATACTGTGTGTAGTAAGGCAAGATGGTATGAGGGGTAGGAGCAGTAACTGGCAATACTGTGTGTAGTAAGGCAAGATGGTATGAGGGGTAGGAGCAGTAACTGGCAATACTGTGTATAGTGAGGCAAGATGGTATGAGGGGTAGGAGCAGTAACTGGCAATACTGTGTGTAGTAAGGCAAGATGGTATGAGGGGTAGGAGCAGTAACTGGCAATACTGTGTGTAGTAAGGCACGATGGTATGAGGGGTAGGAGCAGTAACTGGCAATACTGTGTATAGTGAGGCAAGATGGTATGAGGGGTAGGAGCAGTAACTGGCAATACTGTGTGTAGTAAGGCAAGATGGTATGAGGGGTAGGAGCAGTAACTGGCAATACTGTGTGTAGTAAGGCAAGATGGTATGAGGGGTAGGAGCAGTAACTGGCAATACTGTGTGTAGTAAGGCAAGATGGTATGAGGGGTAGGAGCAGTAACTGGCAATACTGTGTGTAGTAAGGCACAATGGTATGAGGGGTAGGAGCAATAACTGGCAATACTGTGTGTAGTAAGGCACAATGGTATGAGGGGTAGGAGCAGTAACTGGCAATACTGTGGGTAGTAAGGCAAGATGGTATGAGGGGTAGGAGCAGTAACTGGCAATACTGTGTGTAGTAAGGCACAATGTTATGAGGGGTAGGAGCAGTAACTGGCAATACTGTGTGTAGTAAGGCACGTTGGTATGAGGGGTAGGAGCAGTAACTGGCAATACTGTGTGTAGTAAGGCAAGATGGTATGAGGGGTAGGAGCAGTAACTGGCAATACTGTGGGTAGTAAGGCAAGATGGTATGAGGGGTAGGAGCAGTAACTGGCAATACTGTGTGTAGTAAGGCAAGATGGTATGAGGGGTAGGAGCAGTAACTGGCAATACTGTGTGTAGTAAGGCACGATGGTATGAGGGGTAGGAGCAGTAACTGGCAATACTGTGTGTAGTAAGGCAAGATGGTATGAGGGGTAGGAGCAGTAACTGGCAATACTGTGTGTAGTAAGGCAAGATGGTATGAGGGGTAGGAGCAGTAACTGGCAATACTGTGTGTAGTAAGGCAAGATGGTATGAGGGGTAGGAGCAGTAACTGGCAATACTGTGTGTAGTAAGGCACGATGGTATGAGGGGTAGGAGCTGTAACTGGCAATACTGTGTGTAGTAAGGCACGTTGGTATGAGGGGTAGGAGCAGTAACTGGCAATACTGTGTGTAGTAAGGCAAGATGGTATGAGGGGTAGGAGCAGTAACTGGCAATACTGTGTGTAGTAAGGCACGTTGGTATGAGGGGTAGGAGCAGTAACTGGCAATACTGTGTGTAGTAAGGCAAGATGGTATGAGGGGTAGGAGCAGTAACTGGCAATACTGTGGGTAGTAAGGCAAGATGGTATGAGGGGTAGGAGCAGTAACTGGCAATACTGTGTGTAGTAAGGCACAATGGTATGAGGGGTAGGAGCAATAACTGGCAATACTGTGTGTAGTAAGGCACAATGGTATGAGGGGTAGGAGCAGTAACTGGCAATACTGTGTGTAGTAAGGCAAGATGGTATGAGGGGTAGGAGCAGTAACTGGCAATACTGTGTGTAGTAAGGCAAGATGGTATGAGGGGTAGGAGCAGTAACTGGCAATACTGTGTGTAGTAAGGCAAGATGGTATGAGGGGTAGGAGCAGTAACTGGCAATACTGTGTGTAGTAAGGCAAGATGGTATGAGGGGTAGGAGCAGTAACTGGCAATACTGTGTGTAGTAAGGCACAATGGTATGAGGGGTAGGAGCAATAACTGGCAATACTGTGTGTAGTAAGGCACAATGGTATGAGGGGTAGGAGCAGTAACTGGCAATACTGTGTGTAGTAAGGCACAATGTTATGAGGGGTAGGAGCAGTAACTGGCAATACTGTGTGTAGTAAGGCACGTTGGTATGAGGGGTAGGAGCAGTAACTGGCAATACTGTGTGTAGTAAGGCAAGATGGTATGAGGGGTAGGAGCAGTAACTGGCAATACTGTGGGTAGTAAGGCAAGATGGTATGAGGGGTAGGAGCAGTAACTGGCAATACTGTGTGTAGTAAGGCAAGATGGTATGAGGGGTAGGAGCAGTAACTGGCAATACTGTGTGTAGTAAGGCACGATGGTATGAGGGGTAGGAGCAGTAACTGGCAATACTGTGTGTAGTAAGGCAAGATGGTATGAGGGGTAGGAGCAGTAACTGGCAATACTGTGTGTAGTAAGGCAAGATGGTATGAGGGGTAGGAGCAGTAACTGGCAATACTGTGTGTAGTAAGGCACAATGGTATGAGGGGTAGGAGCAGTAACTGGCAATACTGTTTGTAGTAAGGCACGATGGTATGAGGGGTAGGAGCAATAACTGGCAATACTGTGTGTAGTAAGGCAAGATGGTATGAGGGGTAGGAGCAGTAACTGGCAATACTGTGGGTAGTAAGGCAAGATGGTATGAGGGGTAGGAGCAGTAACTGGCAATACTGTGTGTAGTAAGGCACGTTGGTATGAGGGGTAGGAGCAGTAACTGGCAATACTGTGTGTAGTAAGGCAAGATGGTATGAGGGGTAGGAGCAGTAACTGGCAATACTGTGGGTAGTAAGGCAAGATGGTATGAGGGGTAGGAGCAGTAACTGGCAATACTGTGTGTAGTAAGGCAAGATGGTATGAGGGGTAGGAGCAGTAACTGGCAATACTGTGTGTAGTAAGGCACGATGGTATGAGGGGTAGGAGCAGTAACTGGCAATACTGTGTGTAGTAAGGCAAGATGGTATGAGGGGTAGGAGCAGTAACTGGCAATACTGTGTGTAGTAAGGCAAGATGGTATGAGGGGTAGGAGCAGTAACTGGCAATACTGTGTGTAGTAAGGCAAGATGGTATGAGGGGTAGGAGCAGTAACTGGCAATACTGTGTGTAGTAAGGCAAGATGGTATGAGGGGTAGGAGCAGTAACTGGCAATACTGTGTGTAGTAAGGCACGATGTTATGAGGGGTAGGAGCAGTAACTGGCAATACTGTGTGTAGTAAGGCACAATGTTATGAGGGGTAGGAGCAGTAACTGGCAATACTGTGTGTAGTAAGGCACGATGGTATGAGGGGTAGGAGCTGTAAATGGCAATACTGTGTGTAGTAAGGCACGTTGGTATGAGGGGTAGGAGCAGTAACTGGCAATACTGTGTGTAGTAAGGCAAGATGGTATGAGGGGTAGGAGCAGTAACTGGCAATACTGTGTGTAGTAAGGCACGTTGGTATGAGGGGTAGGAGCAGTAACTGGCAATACTGTGTGTAGTAAGGCAAGATGGTATGAGGGGTAGGAGCAGTAACTGGCAATACTGTGTGTAGTAAGGCAAGATGGGTATGAGGGGTAGGAGCAGTAACTGGCAATACTGTGTGTAGTAAGGCAAGATGGTATGAGGGGTAGGAGCAGTAACTGGCAATACTGTGTGTAGTAAGGCAGTTGGTATGAGGGGGTAGGAGCAGGTAACTGGCAATACTGTGTGTAGTAAGGCAGGGATGGGTACTGTGAGGAGGGTAGGGTAGCAGTAACTGGCAATACTGTGGGGTAGTAAGGCAAGATGGTATGAGGGGTAGGAGCAGTAACTGGCAATACTGTGTGTAGTAAGGCACAATGGTATGAGGGGTAGGAGCAATAACTGGCAATACTGTGTGGTAGTAAAGGGCACAATGCGTATGAGGGGTAGGGGCAGTAACTGGCAAATACTGTGTGTAGTAAGGCAAGATGGTATGAGGAGGTAGGAGCGAGCTAACTGGCATATACTGTGTGTAGTAAGGAACAACGATGGTAATGAGGGGTACGGAGGCAGTAACTGGCACAATACTGGTGCCGTAGTAAGAGCAAGATGGTATGAGGGGTAGGAGCAGTAACTGGCAATACTGTGTGCTAGTAAGGCAAGATGGTATGGACGGGCGTAGGAGCAGTAAACTGGCAATACTGTGTGTAGTAAGGCACAATGGTATGAGGGGTAGGAGCAATAACTGGCAATACTGTGTGTAGTAAGGCACAATGGTATGAGGGGTAGGAGCAATAACTGGCAATACTGTGTGTAGTAAGGCACAATGGTATGAGGGGTAGGAGCAGTAACTGGCAATACTGTGTGTAGTAAGGCACAATGTTATGAGGGGTAGGAGCAGTAACTGGCAATACTGTGTGTAGTAAGGCACGTTGGTATGAGGGGTAGGAGCAGTAACTGGCAATACTGTGTGTAGTAAGGCAAGATGGTATGAGGGGTAGGAGCAGTAACTGGCAATACTGTGGGTAGTAAGGCAAGATGGTATGAGGGGTAGGAGCAGTAACTGGCAATACTGTGTGTAGTAAGGCAAGATGGTATGAGGGGTAGGAGCAGTAACTGGCAATACTGTGGTGTAGTAAGGCACGATGGTATGAGGGGTAGGAGCAGTAACTGGCAATACTGTGTGTAGTAAGGCAAGATGGTATGAGGGGTAGGAGCAGTAACTGGCAATACTGTGTGTAGTAAGGCAAGATGGTATGAGGGGTAGGAGCAGTAACTGGCAATACTGTGTGTAGTAAGGCACAATGGTATGAGGGGTAGGAGCAGTAACTGGCAATACTGTTTGTAGTAAGGCACGATGGTATGAGGGGTAGGAGCAATAACTGGCAATACTGTGTGTAGTAAGGCAAGATGGTATGAGGGGTAGGAGCAGTAACTGGCAATACTGTGTGTAGTAAGGCACAATGGTATGAGGGGTAGGAGCAGTAACTGGCAATACTGTGTGCAGTAAGGCACAATGGTATGAGGGGTAAGAGCAGTAACTGGCAATACTGTGTGTAGTAAGGCACGTTGGTATGAGGGGTAGGAGCAGTAACTGGCAATACTGTGTGTAGTAAGGCAAGATGGTATGAGGGGTAGGAGCAGTAACTGGCAATACTGTGGGTAGTAAGGCAAGATGGTATGAGGGGTAGGAGCAGTAACTGGCAATACTGTGTGTAGTAAGGCAAGATGGTATGAGGGGTAGGAGCAGTAACTGGCAATACTGTGTGTAGTAAGGCAAGATGGTATGAGGGGTAGGAGCAGTAACTGGCAATACTGTGTGTAGTAAGGCAAGATGGTATGAGGGGTAGGAGCAGTAACTGGCAATACTGTGTGTAGTAAGGCACGATGGTATGAGGGGTAGGAGCAGTAACTGGCAATACTGTGTGTAGTAAGGCACGATGGTATGAGGGGTAGGAGCAGTAACTGGCAATACTGTGTGTAGTAAGGCAAGATGGTATGAGGGGTAGGAGCAGTAACTGGCAATACTGTGTGTACTAAGGCAAGATGGTATGAGGGGTAGGAGCAGTAACTGGCAATACTGTGTGTAGTAAGGCACAATGGTATGAGGGGTAGGAGCAATAACTGGCAATACTGTGTGTAGTAAGGCAAGATTGTATGAGGGGTAAGAGCAGTAACTGGCAATACTGTGTGTAGTAAGGCAAGATGGTATGAGGGGTAGGAGCATTAACTGGCTGTGTGTAGTAAGGCCATTATTTCTGGCAGTAGAAGGGTTAACTACCAACATGGGGATGAGAAAGGGATTTAGTGCAGCTCTGTGGCCCTGGGGTGAGAGTGTTGATGGGCAGAGGGTGGGTTACAGTGAGGCTATAATAAGCCCACCCTTGGCCGCCGCAGAAATATTTGGCTGGAGGGACAGACAGGTTCCCACGCTTCCCACGTCTCTTAGAATAACCCTCTGACTATAAACAGCCAACTGCATCTGTGTGTCTGCCTGCTGGCTGGGGGGCCCCCGGCAACCATGTGCCCCCTGGGAACAAACTGCCCCAAACCAGGCAAGCACCACTCCCAGCACCCTCATGGGAACCAGGGAGTTATTTTTTCTTTAGCGCATCACATGACCTGGGGTGGGGGGTGGAATCTGGTCCCCCTGAGCACTTATGGCCCTGCCTCAGATCTGAGCCTGGATTTTCTAAGAACAAAATTAACATTATATAATTGACACAACCAATGACATCGCATAAAATCTATGACATCACCGACATTGTAATGACGCCGATACAATGGACCAATAGGCTATTTTACAGCTTTTACCCCAATATGCCCCTCCTTTATAAAATACACAAATCCAGGGTCCTTTCCTTTCAGAGAGACATAGTAACATAGTAAGTTAGGTTGAAAAACGCATAAGTCCATCAAGTTCATCAAGGCACCCCCCCCCATTCCCTGGCACCCCATTGTCCTTATTCAATGCCCGGTGCAGTCTATGTAGTTTACCACCCATGTACCTGCTCAGGTTGGCATAAGTGTTACCCGGGTGTCTAGCGAAGTGGCGCCCCTATTGGTTAGGCCTTCCTAGTGTAGCATAGGCCTCGCACATGTGCAGTCTTTGGAGCTCTTGAGAAGCTTGAGGGCCACAAGAAGTCCTCCCTTTGGCCCGTGCTCCTCCAGTTGATCATCCCAAACCCGATTGTAACATATTTGATGTTCTTCTAGACCCCCTTTTGGTTACAAATGTTTACAAACCTTTCCGCTCATGGGGAAAATTGAATGCTGCTATGCAATTGGTCTGCTTTGGAAGCCCAACACCTTTTTAGTGCACAAATGATGGTACAAGTAAGGGACAGAGATACTTCTGGAAGGTCCATTAAGCTTCCGTTGGGCTGGAGACTGATTTCCTGCCCTAGAAATGATTGGAACTGAGGAAAAGGGGGGCCCTTACCACATACTGAATATCAATGGGCCTCAAACCACTACCGTACCTCAAGTCTGCTTCAGCTTAACTGTGGGTTCTAGACCAGTGGTTCTCAACCTCCCTAATGCCGCGACCCTTTAATACAGTTCCTCATGTTGTGGTGACCCCAACCATAAAATTATTCCTAAGACCATCGGGAATATGTGTTTTATGGTATTAGGCCACCCCTGTGAAAGTGTAATTCCACCCCCAAGGGGGTCCCGACCCACAGGTTGTGACCCGCTGCTGTAGACGGTGATCAGTAGAAAACTCCCTGGGCTTCACATAGTAGTTGTCATGGAGTTGGGATCAAAGGTAATTGGTACCAGAGGTGGCCGGTTCAGCACTGTCCTCGGCCCGGTGGTTGTGGACCTCTGTTCTATGTCACAGCTTGTCACCTTACGATGCCCTGGGGCAACTCTCCAGGGGTTGGCATCCTGCTGTTGTTGGGCACCACACTCCTCACTGAGCCCTGCAGCTCCTTGTACCTCTGCAGGATCATTGTCCTATTAGGAGAGTTTCCCAGAAGGGAGATATTGTGGGGTTTATTCGGTTGGTGCAGGTTGCTGGGTAGATCTGGTGCCTCTGGGATGGAATCAAGCGTTGAAGGACCAAATCCATCTATGGACCTCTGTTTAGCGTTCCTGCCCAGGAGCAAAGCAGAAAGTTAATATATACCTGTATTAAACGCTACCAATGGGCAACTGGGTAAACACATGGGCAATTCGGTATATAGTAACCGGTTGGTTTATCCCACACGGTGTTTATACCAGAAGGTGTAATGGCTTGAAGGCCTCTGCTAGCAGCAGAATAGTCAGTCACCCATGTGATATTAAAGGGGAAATGAACCTCCCATGACAGTGCTTCACAAACTCATTGTCTAAAGCAGTGATCCCCAACCAGTGGCTCCGGGCAACATGTTGCTCCCCAACCCCTTGGTGTTGCTCTCAGTGCCCCCAAACCAGGGAGTTATTTTTGAATTCCTGACTTGGGGGCAAGTTTTGGTTGAATAAAAACAAAATTTCCTACCAAATAAAGCCCCCTGTAAGCTGATAGGGTGCATAGAGGCTGCCTAATAGCCAATCACAGCCCTTATTTGGCTCCTCCATGAACTTTTATGGTGCTTGTGTTGCTCCCCAAGTCTTTTTACATTTGACTGTGGCTCACGAGTAAGAAAGGTTGGGGGTCCCTTGACTAAAGTATGATGGGAGAGTAATATCTCGT